>NC_134268.1:19108460-19328345 GCF_031893055.1 Leptodactylus fuscus
ACAAGGAAGGACAACTGTTGCAGAGATGCATGAAATGTCTGCGCTTGTACTAGACCTTCCTCCTCCTCAGCTCTGCTCCTCCAGCTGCTTTAGATTTGTCTCAGCAGCTTTATGCAGAGCCTGGGACATACCTGACCTAATGGAATACCTCGATCAGTGATCAGCTCTAACCTGTGGGTGGAGCTGAGCAGCAGGTGTTCAATTTCGCTGCAGTGCCACCTCTGGACAATTGAAGGATTACATCCCATTCATTCAGATCATTGCGCTATTCACGTATTGTGTTGGGTCCTCCAGATTGACATGCACTCTTTGAGATGAAATGTTAATAGGGAACTGCTGGTATAAAGGCCCCATATACAAAAGAGGACAGCTGGGTGACTGTATTTTGTGTACGGGGTCCTCTCTGACAGATAGTGATGGGAGAAAGAGGGAGTAGGGGTTAAACCACCAGAAGAGTTGGTTTATTTTCTTGAAATTCAGAACACTTGCACACTCAGCCAATCTGAGCATGCATGTGTGTGAGTGAGGTCTATAGGAATATCTTTGAGGTGTAAGTGCACTGGAAGAGTTGTCCACTGACTGCTGTCTGGAAGGGCATCATTGTAGGTCTCATTGACTAGAAGCAAGGCTGTGTTCTTCCAAAAATGGCGCCAACACAGGTTTTATATGGTATTGCAGTTCAGCCACATTCACTTCAATAGGGCTGAGCTGCAATACCAAACCCAACCTATGGACAGGAGTGGCGCTGTTTAAAAAAAATTAAATAAAATGCAGCCATGTGATCATCAAATGCACCTCATAGCGTCACTGCCCCTCGATGATACCCATGGAAATGGGAAATAAATGCAATTTTAATAAAAATCCTCTTCTTTCCTTTTCGACTGCTATCAGGCAGAACATCTGGCCACCATGACTCCCAAACGGTAGCTTAGTCCAGATGTTTGCAGATCTGGACAGTTTCCGGGCTTTAAGCTACAAATCCAGGTCGCGTATGGGCATTGTGCTGGATTTTATCAATGAAGACGGTTCATCTGGCGGCAGATAAATAATCCGCCATCTATTCTCTTGACATATTATTATGTCTCTTGGTTTAGCTTCAGGTCATTACCTTTGATGCTTGGTTATTTTTGTACAGGTCGGGCCTTCTCTGACGAAAATCAATGTGATATTGATCGTATAGCGGTATTATTTAGACATTGTATTGCGGTATTATTACATTACTTCATGTATGGAGCGGTTATCTGCACACAATATGTCTGTGTTATTGGAGCACAGTATGGCCGCATTGTTTGGCATAATACAGTGTGTGATTTTTGGAGGGCTTGGTAGTCATCGGATTGTTATTTAGTCAACATAAAGTCGTGTTTTTGAGCACCATGTTGAAAAACTGTATGGCATGGTAATTTCTATAGTGTATGATATAGACAGTAGTTACCGTACAAGGCACCCCGCATCTTAAAGGGAATGTGAACCTAAAAATGACCTATATTATTTATATATATATATATATATATATATAAAAATAATTTTTATTATTTTTTTTTAAATATATATTTAAAAAAATAAAAAAATATTTATTTTTTTTATTTGATGTTTTTATTTTTAATTTTCCACTTCTATATTTCAAAAAAAGTTCTAAATATTGCAATTTTCTCTTTGGCCACTAAGCCTAATAATAGACTGACCCCTGCCGATTCCGCAGAGGTTTTCTTTGCAGCAGTCACCTCATTTACATCCCAGACCTGACAACAATAGAAGATAACACCTCTATAGAAAACACCACTGAGCCATAATTCCATCCACTACTGACAATAAATGATGTCACAGCTTATCTACCTGCAAAGAACACAACTAAAAAAACTCTCTCACAGACCTCAAAGATTCGGCTCCAGACTATTGCTGCCTATGGACGTGACCGTGCTGTAAAGCAGATCACTAAATGCTGTTAGCAGGGTCAAGAAGAAGCTCAGGCAAGATGGCTGCCTCCATAATCATATACAGAAAATACGACTGAAAAAACAACAATTATAAAATAAAAGCAAAAAATTTGCTGATTCATTCTCTTTAAGGTTTGGCCTGTATGTTTAGTCCTTTATCAGTCGGATCTTGGAGTCAATTTTTGTACATAAGGGCCATAAAAGATATGGCGGAAATAATGTCACATTTATTAATAATTCATAACCAATTAATGATAAAAAGTGAAGTGTCACAAGACGGTGCCTATTGTGTGACCTTTACGTGATGGCGGCTCAAGCGATGTGATCCTGACCCTTGTTCTAAGTTTCGATCTTGCCAAGACATTCCCGGTATTATTGGGACATTATGGGATCTGCAGAATTGCTGATTACTCCTCTTAAAGGGATCATCAGACACTAATTTGGTGGGGCCCGACCTCTGACTACGACTACACTAGATTTTCAGTAACTGTTCGCAGTCCAAGGAAAGGTATTTGGGTTTTGTGTCTGGTGGGATGTCTGACCTGTCCTTGATTCGAGCGACCCCCTTTAGGATATTTTGCCGATGTGTTGTTGCTGATGCTCAGATGCTGTAAATTCGTTCGTTTTCACTGTGAAAGATCGATAATTTGTCTTATCGATATTTAGATTCCGCGCGGTAATTTAAACCTCCATATAAACATTCTACGTAGCTGTGCGATATCCTGTGTACGGGGATATAGAGGAGGATCGGGACCTGGCAGAATCGTTAAAATTGATGGATGGATCCAATATTCCACGCCAGATTGATAAGCGCTTCCCTCGCTCCTGTAATGGGTGGTCTGAGGCAAACCAGGCGTGCACGCTTCAGATAAGGACGAATCGAGCATCGGTCATAAAAAATGGCGGCTCCTTCTTGTGCCATCCAAGCACTTTATACTGAACATTGAAGCCAATTATTTAAAGGGACATTCCACTTTGTACCATGTTTGAAAATTTTGTAATTCCGTAAACCGCCTCAATTATAGGAGATCATGGAGGCTCGTTGGAGAGAACCATTGGGTTGATGTTCTTGGTATATATCTAACCAGGTCCATATTTGTATAGTTGGGTTTCGTCCACAAAATTCTGCACCACCCTTTGCTAAAAAATTTGCGAAAACATTTCACACCAGGACCAATTTCCTAGAGAGACCATCGATGTTTTTGAGATTTTGCATGGCTATGGTCAAATTGGTCGAACATCCCAAAGAGAAATATTTAATTTTTTAACCTAATTCTGTACGAGAGGATCAGATTTAGGGATTAGCTCATCAAAACCATAACAACGAGCAATGTTATCATCCACAGCTGGTTGTCACTGACACTCTGGTGGTTGCGGACTATGAGCTGACTTGTTGCACAGTAGCTCTCCGTGGGATGATGGGGGTGCAGATTCCGCAGGCTCGGCACAGGATGCCATTGTTAATAGTCAGGCTTAGTGGGCTTGCCCGGAGCTGTTGTGGATTAACTAGTTAGAGACCAGTCTTCTGTGACAACATTGTGGGTTAAGAATAGACTTATCAAGTTCAACCTGTTTATACCTCTTTTTTTCCTCGGGAACATAAGCCTTTAAATGTAAAGTCAAATGAAAATAAAAAATTTATGTAAATAATTGAACATTTTGTAGAGTTGTAATGATTTTCTCCATCTTTAGTGGTGAGTTCTTTTGACTTTATCGATGGCCAGTAGATATGACCATGAATTTAGAACTTTCCATGATCTGTGACTTGTCAAAAACCCAGCCATGATGTCCTTATTGTGGTTTGAGGCAGAGATGCTACATGTATGAGAAGATAACCTGACCACAATAAGGACAGACATCATGGCTGGTTATCAGGAGGACACTACATGTATGAGAAGATAACCCGACCACAATAAGGACAGACATCATGGCTGGTTATCAGGAGGACACTACATGTATGAGAAGATAACCTGACCACAATAAGGACAGACATCATGGCTGGTTATCAGGAGGACACTACATGTATGAGAAGATAACCTGACCACAATAAGGACATCATGGCTGGTTATCAGGAGGACACAATGTATGAGAAGATAACCTGACCACAATAAGGGCATCATGGCTGGTTATCAGGAGGACACTACATGTATGAGAAGATAACCTGACCACAATAAGGACATCATGGCTGGTTATCAGGAGGACACAATGTATGAGAAGATAACCTGACCACAATAAGGGCATCATGGCTGGTTATCAGGAGGACACTACATGTATGAGAAGATAACCTGACCACAATAAGGGCATCATGGCTGGTTATCAGGAGGACACTACATGTATGAGAAGATACCCCGACCACAATAAGGACATCATGGCTGGTTATCAGGAGGACACTACATGTATGAGAAGATAACCTGACCACAATAAGGACATCATGGCTGGTTATCAGGAGGACACTACATGTATGAGAAGATAACCCGACCACAATAAGGACATCATGGCTGGTTATCAGGAGGACACTACATGTATGAGGAGATAAACCGACCACAATAAGGACATCATGGCTGGTTATCAGGAGGACACTACATGTATGAGAAGATAACCCGACCACAATAAGGACATCATGGCTGGTTATCAGGAGGACACTACATGTATGAGAAGATAACCTGACCACAATAAGGACATCATGGCTGGTTATCAGGAGGACACTACATGTATGAGAAGATAACCCGACCACAATAAGGACATCATGGCTGGTTATCAGGAGGGGACACTACATGTATGAGAAGATAACCTGACCACAATAAGGACATCATGGCTGGTTATCAGGAGGACACTACATGTATGAGGAGATAAACCGACCACAATAAGGACATCATGACTGTGTTTCTTACCATAGAAAGTTGTGAATTAATGATCATATCCATTGGCAACTGAGTGTGAACATGGTTTGAGAAAATATTTCAAACTGTTCTTAAAATTTTAAAACAAAATGTTTAACTTTCAATTGTCTATAAATTGCGATATGATAATGTCCATGGGGATCCCCGTTAGAGAGCTCACTCTTTTTTATCTTTCTTGTTGATAGTGACTACATAGTTGGCCTAATATTGGATCTTGATAAGATGACTTGGCTTTGTGTGTTCGTGATATGTTGTAAAATCTCTGTGCAGCGTCTTGATCTTTCCCTAATCTTTTGGCATCACGCTGTTAGTTTTATGGACTGGTAGCTGTCTGGACTTGCCAAAGGGATGATCCATGGAAATGAATCTTCATGTAGACATGTCAGAAGACATCAACACTTCTCTTTGTCAGAGCAGACTCTCAATTCCCAGAACCACTGGACACTTAAGTTCTTTTGACGAAGCTCCACAGAGCACTGTGGCCCTTCATTTTGGCAATTCATATGGTCTTAGCCCAAACATTCCCACCAATATGTTATAGAGGTCAGGAAAAGACTACAAGCTGTAGACTCTCGACCTCTGTCCAAGAATTCATCCAGCACGTCCATTCCTTCATAGAGAAGATACTATAGAGCTGGTGAATTACAACTTTATAGGATTACCACCTTATGTTTTTGTTTTAATTTTCATTGAATTGCAGATGTAGAAACCAATAAACTCATCTGAAAGGACAAGTAGTGGAGTAAGAATGATATAAACCCGCAGGATTATCACACACATGGGAATATCTATAATATTATATTATGTTGTATTAATGTTATATTCTTGTACATAGGAGCAGTATTATAGTAGTTATATTCTTGTACATTGGAGCAGTATTATAGTAGTTATATTCTTGTACATAGGAGTAGTATTATAGTAGTTATATTCTTGTACATTAGAGCAGTATTATAGTAGTTATATTCTTGTACATAGCAGTATTATAGTAGTTATATTCTTGTACATAGGAGTAGTATTATAGTAGTTATATTCTTGTACATAGGAGCAGTATTATAGTAGTTATATTCTTGTACATAGGAGGTAGTATTATAGTAGTTATATTCTTGTACATAGCAGCAGTATTATAGTAGTTATATTCTTGTACATAGGAGCAGTATTATAGTAGTTATATTCTTGTACATAGGAGTAGTATTATAGTAGTTATATTCTTGTACATAAGGGGCAGTATTATAGTAGTTATATTCTTGTACATAGGAGTAGTATTATAGTAGTTATATTCTTGTACATAGGAGTAGTATTATAGTAGTTATATTCTTGTACATAGGAGCAGTATTATAGTAGTTATATTCTTGTACATAGGAGCAGTATTATAGTAGTTATATTCTTGTACATAGGAGCAGTATTATAGTAGTTATATTCTTGTACATAGGAGTAGTATTATAGTAGTTATACTCTTGTACATAGGAGCAGTATTATAGTAGTTATATTCTTGTACATAGGAGGTAGTATTATAGTAGTTATATTCTTGTACATAGGAGGTAGTATTATAGTAGTTATATTCTTGTACATAGGAGCAGTATTATAGTAGATATATTCTTGTACATAGGAGGTATTATTATAGTAGTTATATGCTTGTACATAGGATTAGTATTATAATAGTTATATTCTTGTACATAGGAGTAGTATTATAGTAGTTATATTCTTGTACATAGGAGTAGTATTATAGTAGTTATATTCTTGTACATAGCAGCAGTATTATAGTAGTTATATTCTTGTACATAGGAGCAGTATTATAGTAGTTATATTCTTGTACATAGGAGTAGTATTATAGTAGTTATATTCTTGTACATAGGAGTAGTATTATAGTAGTTATATTCTTGTACATAGGAGCAGTATTATAGTAGATATATTCTTGTACATAGGAGGTATTATTATAGTAGTTATATGCTTGTACATAGGAGTAGTATTATAATAGTTATATTCTTGTACATAGGAGCAGTATTATAGTAGTTATATTCTTGTACATAGGAGCAGTATTATAGTAGTTATATTCTTGTACATAGGAGTAGTATTATAGTAGTTATATTCTTGTACATAGGAGGTAGTATTATAGTAGTTATATTCTTGTACATAAGGGGCAGTATTATAGTAGTTATATTCTTGTACATAGGAGTAGTATTATAGTAGTTATATTCTTGTACATAGGAGTAGTATTATAGTAGTTATATTCTTGTACATAAGGGGCAGTATTATAGTAGTTATATTCTTGTACATAGGAGTAGTATTATAGTAGTTATATTCTTGTACATAAGGGGCAGTATTATAGTAGTTATATTCTTGTACATAGGAGTAGTATTATAGTAGTTATATTCTTGTACATAAGGGGCAGTATTATAGTAGTTATATTCTTGTACATAGGAGTAGTATTATAGTAGTTATATTCTTGTACATAGGAGCAGTATTATAGTAGTTATATTCTGGTACATAGGAGGCAGTATTATAGTAGTTATATTCTGGTACATAGGAGTAGTATTATAGTAGTTATATTCTTGTACATAGGAGCAGTATTATAGTAGTTATATTCTGGTACATAGGAGGCAGTATTATAGTAGTTATATTCTTGTACATAGGAGTAGTATTATAGTAGTTATATTCTTGTACATAGGAGTAGTATTATAGTAGTTATATTCTTGTACATAAGGGACAGTATTATAGTAGTTATATTCTTGTACATAGGAGTAGTATTATAGTAGTTATATTCTTGTATATAGGAGCAGTATTATAGTAGTTATATTCTTGTACATAGGAGTAGTATTATAGTAGTTATATTCTTGTATATAGGAGGTAGTATTATAGTAGTTATATTCTTGTACATAGGAGCAGTATTATAGTAGTTATATTCTTGTACATAGGAGCAGTATTATAGTAGTTATATTCTTGTACATAGGAGCAGTATTATAGTAGTTATATTCTTGTACATAGGAGTAGTATTATAGTAGTTATATTCTTGTACATAGGAGGTAGTATTATAGTAGTTATATTCTTGTACATAAGGGGCAGTATTATAGTAGTTATATTCTTGTACATAGGAGTAGTATTATAGTAGTTATATTCTTGTACATAAGGGGCAGTATTATAGTAGTTATATTCTTGTACATAGGAGTAGTATTATAGTAGTTATATTCTTGTACATAAGGGGCAGTATTATAGTAGTTATATTCTTGTACATAGGAGTAGTATTATAGTAGTTATATTATTGTACATAGGAGCAGTATTATAGTAGTTATATTCTTGTACATAGGAGCAGTATTATAGTAGTTATATTCTTGTACATAGGAGTAGTATTATAGTAGTTATATTCTTGTACATAGGAGGTAGTATTATAGTAGTTATATTCTTGTACATAGGAGGTAGTATTATAGTAGTTATATTCTTGTACATAGGAGTAGTATTATAGTAGTTATATTCTTGTACATAGGAGCAGTATTATAGTAGTTATATTCTTGTACATAGGAGTAGTATTATAGTAATTATATTCTTGTACATAGGAGCAGTATTATAGTAGTTATATTCTTGTACATAGGAGTAGTATTATAGTAATTATATTCTTGTACATAGGAGCAGTATTATAGTAGTTATATTCTTGTACATAGGAGTAGTATTATAGTAGTTATATTCTTGTATATAGGAGGTAGTATTATAGTAGTTATATTCTTGTATATAGGGGCAGTATTATAGTAGTTATACTCTTGTACATAGGAGGTAGTATTATAGTAGTTATATTCTTGTATATAGGGGCAGTATTATAGTAGTTATACTCTTGTATATATGGGTCAATATGATAAAAATATGCACAATAGTGTAGAATCTGATAGTAGAATGATGACCAAAGTAGGATACTGATGTTTGCTTCCTTATAAATGAAGAGTTAGGTATTATATTTTCAGTATATTATCTCTATATCGCCAGTAACCTCGCTGGCTTCACAGTGTACCGTGGGGGTGGGGGTGGGGGTGGGGTGTTATGCTTGGCATGGATTCGCGCTTCGTGAAGCCTGGCAAATGTAGAATTTACACCAAAAATGTTATGTTCTATAATCCTGCCAGGATCCATGCAGCAATCTGTCATACCCTCCTGTATTTTTCCTTTCCAAGTCTTTATCCTTCTTAATGCTTTGCAAGTCGAAAATCTGCAATCACAGCCAACAGGCAGCAAATCCCTGACGCACGGCTTCCATTAAAGCGCGGACGGATTCCCTTGCCTCATTTCATCTATTAATATCACAGCGACTGGATCTGCTATACTGGGAACTGGCAGCTAATTGTGTGACTGCGATGGCCGGTGCCAAATCATCGTCCTTACAATCCCTGCACCTGAACATGTGTGTTACTGCAGTATGGGTTATCTGTACGGCGAGCTGTATTAGGGATAGGTTAAAAAAATTGTGAAATCAGCGCCAATGCAGTGCCCTGAATTTACGGGGACTGTGCCTGTCGGGCCTGGCTTGTGTCCCTACATGAGCGATTACTGATCCCTACACGAGTTATTACTGCACTTCAATTGATTTATTAGAAGATGTAGCAGAGCTGAATTTGTCCTCTCACCCCGCTGTGGTACAGGGCACGCTCCGCTCTGCTGCTCCTGTAATCCCTAACGCTGCAGCTTCTCTCTTCTGTGCAGTTTATCCTATTTATGGCATAAATTGCTAAAAAAAAAAATTACTGTGTGACCGATTCAGATGTTTTTTTTAAATTTATTCAAATTGTATTTAAATTATATTATTGCTTGTACAAATTTTTATGAATTGGACTTAATTGTCCAACCAATTATTTTTTTGCCATTTGCTATGATTTTTTTTAACTCTACGTCAAATTTTTACATCAATTCTTTACGTCAATTTTCATGTCAAATTTTATTATTCATGGCAGAAATCAATCATTTTTTATATAAAAATTTTATGTGATCTGAAAATTGTTTTGTCGGATGAAATTGTTTGACAGAATTTATTTTTGGTGTTTTTATTTAGTTATTTTTTATAACCGAAATTTTATTTTTGTGACTTAAAATTTTTTTATTTTTTTTTTACAAGAAATTTATTTTAATTCCTTACCCATTGCAATGCAACATATTGTTCCTAAGCATCTCTAACAGCCGTAGCAGCATCCCAGCCGATTTTTCACAGATTTACGGAAAAGCCCTTCCCTGAAGGAGGTGTTCCCCTGTCATTAAAGGGATCCTATAATTTTTTTTTCTGCCTACCACGTAGAAATAGCCTTAAGAAAAGCTATTCCTCTCCTACCTTTAGATGTCTTCTCCGCGCCGCCGTTCTGTAGAAATCACAGTTTTCGTCGGTATGCAAATGAGTGCTCTCGCAAAACTGGGGGCGGTCCTCAGCGCTCAAACAGCATTAGGGGTGTCCCCAGTGCTGCGAGAGAGCTTACCTCCATCTTCTTCAGGAACGTCCTCTTCACGCGTCTTTTTTTGGCGCAGGTGGTCAAACTTGTCGGCCTCGGGCAGAGCCGACGGCACATGAAAAATGGCCGCTTGCACAGTGAGCAAGCAGCCATTTTCTTGTGGCCTGTGGGCATGCGCGGTCTGCTTTGCCCAAGGCCTACAAAACTTTTTGAAACTCGATTTATTTTTATGATCTTTTTTTGCGACGATTGATTTTTGAATTTTTTTTTAGTTGTTTTTTCTCTAGTTCTGTGTATTTTTTGTATATTGAGTGTAATAAACTCCACCCCAATACATCTACTTTTTATTATTACAGATAGGTATATTTTCATGCAGGGGCAGATATACTAGATAGATAGATAGATAGATAGATAGATAGATAGATAGATAGATAGATAGATAGATCCATATAGTCAATCGTATGGGGAGCGGTTCCGGGGTTATACATTGTCAGTGGAGCTGTGACCCGGTAAGTGTGGATGTGGTCAGAGCGGCATTTATCATAGTGTGATCATACGCTGCCGCGTCCTCGTATACATATGTGCAGTGTGTGGCGGTGTCATTAATCAGCCCTAGCAGAGAATAAACCTGCGCTGCTATGAATAGAATCTATTCCATGATTCACGGCTGAGCAGATGAGAGTAACCGGAGATCTGACCGCTTACAATATTTCGCCCCTTCTGCTTTCTAGAGCTGCATAGTCTAGAAGACCATAGGCTAGAAAACCGATCAATGATAGTTATCGCTAATGTATTGGATTAAAGCTTTCCTGACCACATTCCAGTCGCCTCCACTTTATAGTAGTAACAACAATGCTGTGCAAAAGTGTTAGGCAGCCGGGGAGAAGTGATGCAGGACATGGATGCTTTCGGAAACGGAAGGATTAATAGTTTATTTTATGAACGAACGTACTAACCATTCGAGCCTCGATGCAAAAAGACTTAACCCCTGTGTTGCTGAAATTTTTCTTATTTTACTCATTAGCCCCTTGAGGCCCGTGTTACTGAAAATGATGTATAGAGCGGCCGTAGTCAACATCAAACATGACAGATGAAAAGAAGCCTATCTATACATCACTTTTATAAAACATTCAATAGATCAAAGAGACCACATCTAGGCAAGGACACGGGTACATGATGTCACCTGTGTGGGGTCTTTTGTGCTTCACAGTTTTATTGTATGCCGGGAAATGAACTGAAATACAATGGCGCCGCAGAGCCGAGACGGGGGCTGTTGTAACATGGAGGGGTCTGATATCCAGTTTCTACCATAAAACATGATATAGAGCGGTCTTATGATTTTTCTAGCATGTCCCTAATGGGCTGCCATAGATCACTACAGGAGGAGCCCCATGTAGACCAGGGTCTGTGCAATTCTATGTATACTGGGTGACCCAGTGACCAAGTCATAGACTCTCTGCACCCCTAGAAAAGATATTGTCCTCAGGGCAACCCAACCATATCAATTTTTACTAAACGGCAAAATAAAACAACAGTTTTGATGCGTTTTTCACTCCAGTTTTTAAATATACAGGTGAAACATGGTAAACAAATTTGTTTGGCTTGTAAAATAGAAAGCCTTCCCAAAATCCACAGTAAAACTACATACATTTTAGAGGCAGTTAACGGCACTGCTGCACCTTGTGAATGCACCCTCAAAGCTTCACCATCCTATAGTTCCCACCCAACGCATAAAACTTCAGCTTTTACCACTGGCATGTTCCCTTAGTGGCTCCTACATATTATAATCCTCCCCAGTGGCCCAATTCACAGTATAATGCTCCCCAATGGCCTCTAGGCACAGTATAATGCTCTCCAGTGGCTTAGAACACTGTATAATGCCTCCCCAGTGGCCCCCAGACACATTATAATGCTCTCTAGTAGCCCCACAATACAGTATAATGCTCCCCAGTGGCCCTCAGACACATTATAATGCTCTGCAGTAGCTCCCCAATATAGTATAATGCTCTCCAGTGGACCCCGATACAGTATAATGCTCTCCAGTGGATTAGAACACTGTATAATGCCTCCCCAGTGGCCCCCAGACACATTATAATGCTATCCAGTAGCTCCCCAATATAGTATAATGCTCCCCAGTGGCCCCTGGGACAGTATAATGCTCCCCAGTGCCCCCCAGACACATTATAATGCTCTTTAGTAGCTCCCCAATACAATATAATGCTCTTCAGTGGCCCCTGATACAGTATAATGTTCCCCAGTGGCCTCCATACACAGTATAATGCTCCCCAGTTGCCCCCCGATACAGTATAATGCTATTTCAGTGGCCCAGCACATTATAATGCTCCTCAATGCCCCCCCAGACACTGTATAATGCTTCGTAGTGACCCAAAGACACAGTATAATGCTCCCCAATGGCCTCTAGGCACAGTATAATGCTCCCCAGTTGCCCCCCAATACAGTATAATGCTCTGCAATTGCCCCCAGATACAATATAATGCCATTTCAGTGGCCCAGCACATTATAATGCTTCTCAATGCCCCCCCAGACACTGTATAATGCTTCCCAGTGGCCCCCAGACAAAATATAATGCCCCCCAATAACACTGGTTTCAGACACCCCAATCTTTAGCGTTGCACCTCACTTCATATTTTCCATCAATGTAGTGCCATATAGTAAAAAATCACCAGTAAAGAATTCATACAGTCCGATTCCAGATACTACGGACTTGACAAGCAGAGATCTGACTCCTTCAAGTGTCCTCGCTCCACACGGAAGTAATGGCCTTATTTTTAGACTTTCTAGGGCGAAGGATCCTCCATTCAGGAGGGGAGGGGAGTGACATCTTGTGTTGGTGCTGGGGAAAAGGCGTCTGCCTATGTAACGTCCTAGAAAATATAAATATATATCTGAGACGCCGCGGAAGGAAGTCGCCTGAATTAATGCAGCATAATGTTTTCAGCGGTCGGCGTGATTTTTTTAAATTAAATATGCAAATATCCAATATGTGCACTCTAGTTATTTAGTGCGAAAATGTCTGGGTAGGACAAACCTGACAGCCGAGACATCTGCTCAAGGTTATCTGCCAAAGTCTGCCTCGCTGCCTTTACTAGAAGCATGATAAATCTATTCTACAAGCTAAAAATCCCTAAAAAAATAAAATCTAAGAAGTTCTCTTCTAGGGAAGCTAGGAGTCAACATGGTTAGGTTCTCTCTACACAGTAGCTAAAGGGGGGGGGGGGGGGGAATCAACCAATTCCCACCAAAAGGGTAGGACCAACCAAACGGGACCAGCCAACTCCCACCACAGGGGTGGGATGAACCAGATAGGACCAACCAACTCCCACCAAAGGCGTGGTATTAACCATATGGGATCAACCAGTTCCCACCAAAGCGGTGGGATTAACCAGATGGAACCAACCAACTCCCACCAAAAGGATAAGACCAACCAGACAGGAACAACCAACTCCCACCACAGGGGTGGGATGAACCAAATGGGACCAACCAACTCCCACCAAAGGGGTGGTATTAACCATATGGGATTAACCAGTTCCCGCCAAAGGGGTGGGATTAACCAGATGGAACCAACCAACTCCCACCAAAAAGATAAGACCAACTAGACAGGACCAACCAACTCCCACCACAGGGGTGGGATGAACCAAATGGGACCAACCAACGCCTACCAAAGGGGTAGGACCAACCAACTCCCACCAAAGGGGTGGTATTAACCATATGGGATTAACCAGTTCCCGCCAAAGGGGTGGGATTAACCAGATGGAACCAACCAACTCCCACCAAAAAGATAAGACCAACCAGACAGGACCAACCAACTCCCACCACAGGGGTGGGATGAACCAAATGGGACCAACCAACGCTTACTAAAGGGGTAGGACCAACCAACTCCCACCAAAGGGGTAGTATTAACCATATGGGATCAACCAGTTCCCGCCAAAGGGGTGGGATTAACCAGATGGGACCAACCAACTCCCACCACAGGGGTGGGATGAACCAGATGGCACCAACCAACTCCCACCAAAGGGATGGTATTAACCATATGGGATCAACCAGTTCCTGCCAAAGGGGTGGGATTAACCAGATGGGACCAACCAACTCCCACGAAAGGGGTAGGGCCAATCATTTGGAACTATTCAACGCCTACTAAAAGGGTGGGATTAACCAGATGGTAACAACCAACTCCCACCAAAGGTTGGGACTAACCAAAAAGGGACTAACAAGCTCCCACCAAAGGGGAGGAAGCAACCAGATGGAACCAACCACTTCCAAAGGTCACAGGCCATGTGTTAATCTATTTATTGGTCACATGGCCTGTTTGCTGCTCAGTCCTATTCAAGTGAATGGGGCTAAGCTGCAATACCAAGCACAGCCATGGTGCAATGTATGGCGCTGTGCCTGCTAAGCTCCTTTTAAGTGAATGGTGCTCAGGTGCAATCCCTCCGACTTCCTGTGGACAGGTGTGGCACTATTTTGGAAGAGAGGGGCACGTCTTTCCAGTCCTGTACATCCCCTGGTATATGCGGTTACATTAACAGCTCTATGTTGTTTTTCTTTCACAAGCAATGCATACATGACAGGAATGATGGCGTGTTTCGGTATGGAGCAGATGCTCATAGTCATGACCAGAATTATTTTCCTACACGTCGGACGCACGGGGCATGGTAATGAGCATGCTAATATCCCAAATCGATTACATTGTCAGAGGTTTTCACGCTCCAGCGGGTGTAATTGGACGTGCGCCCTGTTATCCCACTCCTGGTGCAGGCGTCCCCTCGCCTGTAATGTTTGCACTCGCTCTTCCTAATAACCATTACCCGCTGCAATGGAATCTATTCCCATCGTGTTCTGACCGCTCGTACGAATTCAATTACGTCAGTAGTTGCCCAGTAACCTAAACGGCTTCTGTTCTCACCATCCCGGGCCTATAGGATTAGCCCAACACAATGACGTGTCCGATATACGGGGTATACTATATCACTCCTCATCATACAGTACAGTAGGAGTATTGTGATGTGACAAATACAGCTCTGCTACATCTATAAGCTTCGAGGGCAGTTCCATTTGTAGGACCCTCGCTGAGTTATGAGCTTGGAATGCAGCATCCTATAGCCCAGGCCCGTCCGTCATGTACCGAGGGCCCCGGGAATGCGGCTGGCCGGGCACCTGTCTGTGTGGGTTGGAGGCGCAGCTGTGCGGGAATCTGAGGTCCTGTATATTCTACATGACATTGTTATTTTTAGATCCCTGCGATCGTTTATTATTCTGCAAGCTGGAGTGTGTCCTCCAAAACAGTCACCAAGCAGCTGCGTTGCGGGCAAACACATTATAGGCAGCACTATGGCACTGCTATGGAGTCAGGTCTAGTTTTGGATGGTCCGTGTTGGGGTTGGGGTTACGGATTCCACAGGTTAGTGAGTCTTTGCCCTGGTGAGTGGCGGTCTAGTTATGGCCCTCGTGCACCGTATGGCCAGGCCTCATTGACAGGATAAATGAAACCTTTTGTGTGGCCCCATTTGAGTCGGTGACTACTTTCTTACCTCGCGGCGCCAATGTCGTGGGCTTTGTTCTTACCAGGGTACCATCTGCACAGATGTCTTGTACTGTTACTCTCTCCCTATGAGTTGCCTTCCAGCGATACATTTTGCTCCCCGTATCCAGAAACACCCTGGTGGGCTAATTGCCTTGTGCGGCCTTGGCGGTGGCGTGCGTGCGGCTCATCTGCGCTGACATACATTTCCATCTGGCCGAGGTTCCGGCATGCTCAAGGCCTTTTACATTGAATGTTGGTTACAAGGCAGAAGAAATAGACAAGGAGACAAATGTTATGTGTAAATTTAGTGACAGGGCCGAGGGTCGGGCACCCTGATTGGGTATTATATCTACACCTATAGGGGGTCCCTTACTCATGTAAAGGGGTTCTCCAATGTTTACAATTCCATTTTATTAGAGGAGTCTTCTGATATCGTAGGATATCTGGAGGCTGAGATGTCATCGATCAGATGTAATCTGTGGGAAAATGTACTGCTCAGTTTCCCTGCAGTGCCCCCTCAGGAAAGATGAGGTATTACAATGTCCATAGGTATCAACTGCATTGGTCCTCCAGTGTACCCACTCATAATGGAGTCACTGTAGCTTAGGCCACTTAGGAGCTGATCTGCAGTACCGGGACTGGCCACGACCTAGGGAATGGTGCTACTTACTGACCCACTCTCTGTATAGCAACCCATTAGAACAGGGTTTTTTTTTTGGAGGGGAAGGAATATGCCTTCATCTATGTACAAACACCATAAGTTGTTAATGATAATGAATCAGAGTTGCAATACCACATAAAACCTACAGGCAGGAGTGGCACTGTTTTTCAAACATGGCAGCCATATTTGTTTCTAATCCTGCTCAGCCCCTTTAATGTCAGACAAGGGGAGGATCTATTTAGGTGCCTTCCAAGAATCGAGCTGTTGCATTGTGTCTTAGCCTCCTTCCCTCCTAGTCTTGTCTCGTGTCTGTCGGATGTTTTTGAGCGGTCCGACCTGTTTTTGTGAAATAATTCTGCGCTAATCCTCTGCATTTCAGACACTTTTGGCGCCCACTCCCCATGCACCTAAACAATAGGGAGAAGGGCGTGGGAGGAATAGATGCCTGAAAGGGTTAACCATCTGCGGTGATGGCGGCGTATTTCGGCAGAAATGAGGCCACTTCATCGCGGCGCGGTACGTTCCTGCAGGACACGGGATGGTTTAATGGATGATACTGCTGACCTGCCTGTGGCTGGAAGGAAGGACGGCTGAATGAGCACGCTTTGTAGCCGCTCGCTTCCCCTATGCGAAGTAATTGTTGTCGAAGGCTTTCAGGCGGATGAAATCTCTAGAGCCAGCTGTCAGAGACGGTTCTAGCTGTGTCTTGTAGGGCGACGGGCTCCTCTATGCGTCTGTCTTAACCTCCTCACTGCCGAAACCTTCTTGTGTTTCAATCTCGTGCTGTCTACTAAGAAATGCCAAGTCGTCTGAGGTCAACGCAGACGCCCTTCCAAGTACCCCATGACCATGGAATGGCCCATATCATGTGTGTGTGTATATATATATCTCGTTGGGCTACATGACAATGTGTTTCATGATTCAAAAAGTTGCAAAAGAGACTTTTAAAGAAATCTATGATAAAAAAAAGTTGCATATGACCAAAATCTAATCGGCCTCCTGAGACTGTTGTGTCGTGTCACAGTCTCCTTTCGCAATGTGACACCATAGAGATCCTTGGAACTTTTTGTTGCACCGCACAGGTAGCCAATGGGATTCCCATCTATTTCATATTAGCCAAACTAGTCACCCATCTGTAGCCAGCTCTTTTGGGACTCTTGCCCCCAGTTGACGGGATGAGATACCTTGGCTGGTGTACCGGTTCTCATTGAGGAGATCCCATTTACAACGCTCCATGGGAAAAATATGCTGATTTCTCTGTCCCATTTCGCGCCCTTGTGGCTGTGACGCAGATCAGACGAGGTTTATCAATGGGGACGACTGAATGGGTTAAAAGCCAACCTCTTGGACGCCATCAACGTCAATGTCGCCAGGGATCAGGGATATAGGATTGCACGCATTGGTACAGACTAGATGGATATAAGGGGGGGATACTGTGCGATAGACGGGCACATTTTCGTGTTGCTGCCACTCGGTCTCGGTATTGATCGCTTGACGTTCAGTCTCACACTGCTGACGCCAGACACCGCATGGGGTCCGAGAAGAAGACAAAACCACCACAGATACAGAATACTGCCCCCTGCCTGCAACACAGCGACTAGTCACCGACCTGACCTATTTTGTAGTAATAGCAGCGAGCAGAGTTGTCGAAAATTTGCAAAAATTTATAAAAAAAAATTTCCCCAACTATATTGCTACTTAGATCCGGCTCAGATACCCCGGCCTGGAGCTCAGGGAGTCCCTCTTGTTCTGCTCCGTTATTAGGAGCTTTCTATATTAATCTGATTAGGTGTCAATTATGGAAGCTTAAGGTTCATGGCGGATTGAGGTCCCCTGATAGCACTGCCTGTACACCGGGCCACGTGGATCCTACGACCTGGCCACATAAGTACATTACACTTAGAGTATATTCCTCCATTAAATAAATGACCGCCTGCTGGCAATTCATTATCTCAAAACTCGCTTGTCGCCTTCATCTTCAGTCACTAAGTCGATATCCGCTGTGATTCTGGTGTAGATTGCAGTCTGTAAAAAACAAAAAAACAAACAAAAAAAACTATCACCTATTGAATAGAATGCTACTCCTACAGTAATGACTGACACAGTGCAGTAGAACATAAAAAATTAAGACTTTATCAACATGGCTGGTTAAGTGGCACATAGATCACTATTACAGTCAAGTGGGTATCGGCGTGCCGCCATATGGTACCTCCAGAAGAAATGATTTAGAATGCAGTAGCTCCTCAGTACAGCATGCAGTGAATACTGGTTTGTTAAGGACTTCTATAGGGTATTCATAACTAGGGTTGAGGGATCGGAAAAGATCGGATTCCGATCGGCGATCGAGTAAATTTCACGATCACGATCGGAATTCCGATACCCGATCTTTTCCAGTGGGATCGAGGTCGGAGGTTATCTCAAGATCGGCTCAACTCTAAAAGTGACTTTTGCCTTAGAGAAGCATTGACTAGGGTTGAGCGATCGGGATCAGAAAAAGTCAGATTCCGATCGACGATCGAGCAAATATCGGGATCGACTGGAAAATGATCGGAAATCGGATTTTAAAATCAATCCTGAAATCTCAAGATCGGTTCAACCCTATTCATAACTTTATGTATAAGACTCCAGGGAGTTGTCACATAGCATATGAAATGCAAGTGTCAGTCGGGTAGAGGTTATTTAGGCTGTCCAGATAAAAAAGACATTATAGTACATAGGTCATAATACAGAGGTCAAACATGGCATCTTCTGCTGGACCATTACTCTATTAGATCCTGGGCCTACCAGGGTATCTTTTAGTTTTGTGGTGGGCCGGTCCAGTACTGAATGTAAGTTGTCATGGCCATGAAAGGACACAAATCAAGCGTAACTTGAAAGGTGCAGTCTCATCCAGGCCCAGGAGCCTTAGGAGACCCATAAGCTGTCTCTTACCAATATGAGGTGACCAGTACTATAAACAATACATTATAGTTGGGGGCCCAGGAGCTTCATGTTATGCCTCTGACTACTGACACCAGAGATTGACCAGGGTTCTTGGTCTCCTCCAGGTTCCAGCAATAGGTGACTTATATAGAACATTTACATAGACTTCTGCTTGACTTTGACATGATTTGTGTGAAAGTTGCAGGAGGGTTAACACATAATAACTAGATCTTTATCCTCCTTAGTATACAAAATAGAGACTGAAAACATTAACCCCGCATTATCTCATCTCTTGTTTCTCCAAAAATACCTTGGATTTGTGAGCACAAGTAAAGTTGATAATTAACAGACGCTAATGCATTAGATCCACTTCAAGGGAATTTGTCACTAGAAAAATACCTTTTTTTAAAAAAATAAAGTTTTTGTGTTTAAACCTATTTTTTAAATATTTTTTTAATTTATTTTTTTATTTTCTATGCCAATATCTGTATTCTACAAATGAATAAACGCAACAGTTTTCACTGGTTAGTTAGCTTAATGATAGACGGTCAGTTCTCCAGGGGTTTTCTTTGCAGCAGTCATCTCATTTAAGTCACAGGTATTATTACAATAGAAGATAACACCTCTATAGATAACACAACTGAGACATCATTACATCTCTAATGACAATAGATGATGTCACAGCTTATCTCCTTCCCCTCCCTGCATATAACATGTCTAGAAAACTCTCCCAATGAGTCAGCTCCAGACTATGGTCATGGTTGTGCTGTAAAGCATATCACTAAATGCTGTTGACAGAGCAGGGGAGAAGTTCAGGCAAGATGGCCGACCCCATAACCATGTGCAGAAAATAGAATTTAAAAGAAATCAATATTCAATATCTGTTTTTAATAAATAAAATAATCGACAATACATTCCTTTTAAAGGGGAACCCCATTTTTTACACAGTTACCAAGGTGAGTGCTGGTATTCCATGCTGCTTTGGCGTCCTGGTAATGTAGAGAAGGGATTCTGGAGTAAATATACTACATGGACTGTGCCATTTATTACCAAGAATTTATCTAGTTTGATGTGACTTCTGTGCTGTGTGCTGTCAGTCAGTCAGTTGTCTTCCTTTGGCCATTCCCCCTCATTCACTGTTAATGGAGGGATACTGCAGCTTCATCTCCCTCCTCTCCCTCCTCTCTGTCTAGTACTTACAATACTACATTAGATGGACTTTTTGGAGTCTGTCGAGGTTTCTTAACATTTACAGAGATCCTTCAGGCAGGGTAAATAAAATAATAAAAATACATTCCTTTTTAAGGGGGACCCCATTTTTTTTACACATTTTTTACCCCAATTTAAAGGCATTGGGTACGTGAAGAAGATGACTCCTCCTCCTAATAAAATATGATGTAGTAGAAAGATTCATAAAATCACGTGTGTTACTGGTTTGTGATAAAAAAAAAAAAAAAGTAGCTTAAATTTGGTTTTACGCTGAATTTTCTTAGTCTTTACACCACAAACTCCATATCTTGGGTCTGGAATTTCATTCAATTAATTTTCTGTAGTAATTTTGATTCTTAGAAACAGAGAGGCGCTCCGTAGTAAGATGCCAATTACCGAGTGTCTCACTTCGGTGAACCCGTGGATAGAATTAAGCTCTGGAATTAATCTGGATCAAGGGACCCAATTGTGTCAGTCAATAATGTTATAGAAAGCTCCAGAATAAAAAGACGATGTAAAGCTGATTGTACCTTTGGCCTATGTGTCATCCTTCAGGACCAAAATATCTGCACACTTTATAGTGGTCACAGCTCCACTTGTCTGTTACTGGGCACCATATCCCCAGTGGAGATGTAAGAGTACATGATATAATACTGCCATTAGTAAGGGGAGCCTACTGTATACAGTTTATACATATTCTCCGTATACAGTGCGCTCACAAGCTACCCCTAGTGTTGGGTACAGACAGCAAGAAACTTTGCAGATATATATTCTTGTCCACTTGTGTTGGTGTACATTGTTTGCTGGTTTGGTACAGGCTGTTTCCTGCCTTTTCCTTGGACCGCTGCCTGCCCTGCCCAGTACTGTATCTGTCTTATTGTATTGCACAAACTCTGCCAGTCCTGACCTCGAATTTGTTTGACCTTTCTTCTGTGTTTGTACCTTGTGGTGCCCCCTACAAGCAGTTGATTCTTGACCTGTCATTGGTACACAATGTCCATTCCAATTCAGTTGTAAAGATTGCAAAATCCCTTTGACTCCATCCCTCAGATTAACCCTAAACCACCTTTAATAGTGACACAGTGGGCCCCAGCTTCTTGTTGTCCATGGTCATCTTGAAGGTCTTCACCAATTCCAAAATTCAAAGCCAGTACTGTTCTTCCTCTACTTCTTTACTGTCCAGCTTTCACATCAGGAAAGGATTGTAGAAGATACCACAATCTGGAGCTTTCCTTGCTTACATTATGCATTTAAACATCTTTAGCCAGTCTCTGTGCACTACCTAGGGCCGGTCTACGTCATATCTTGTCTGTATAATCCTAATGTTTTGCCGCCTGATGTAACCGCCAAGGCTCTCTCCTTGAATAGAAGACCCTGACATACATTGTGCACATTGTGCAGTTACCAGCACATTATTTGCTTACATTCATTCCTAGCCTTGGAATTTGTCAGAAGTGGATTTGACTTTTGCTGCAATAGCAAAATATTTTCTGTGTCCTTTAGAGTCATGTGATGGTGTAGAATTCACAATATGATCTTTATTAACCTTGCTGAGCTAACAGGTAGACACAAGACAGCGAGACCATGTGTAGTTTTGTTCTTTCGTTCAGGAGGTAATAACTGTATGTTAGGCCCTGGTATTATATAACTACTATAATACTCCTCCTATATACAAGAATATAACTACTATAATACTGCTCCTATGTACAAGAATATAACTACTATAATACTGCTCCTATGTACAAGAATATAACTACTATAATACTGCTCCTATGTACAAGAATATAACTACTATAATACTACTCCTATGTACAAGAATATAACTACTATAATACTACTCCTATGTACAAGAATATAACTATTATAATACTACTCCTATGTACAAGAATATAACTACTATAATACTGCTCCTATGTACAAGAATATAACTACTATAATACTACTCCTATGTACAAGAATATAACTACTATAATACTGCTCCTATGTACAAGAATATAACTACTATAATACTACTCCTATGTACAAGAATATAACTATTATAATACTACTCCTATGTACAAGAATATAACTACTATAATACTGCTCCTATGTACAAGAATATAACTACTATAATACTGCTCCTATGTACAAGAATATAACTACTATAATACTACCTCCTATGTACAAGAATATAACTACTATAATACTACTCCTATGTACAAGAATATAACTACTATAATACTACCTCCTATGTACAAGAATATAACTACTATAATACTGCTCCTATGTACAAGAATATAACTACTATAATACTGCTCCTATGTACAAGAATATAACTACTATAATACTACCTCCTATGTACAAGAATATAACTACTATAATACTACTCCTATGTACAAGAATATAACTACTATAATACTACTCCTATGTACAAGAATATAACTACTATAATACTACTCCTATGTACAAGAATATAACTACTATAATACTACTCCTATGTACAAGAATATAACTACTATAATACTACCTCCTATGTACAAGAATATAACTACTATAATACTACCTCCTATGTACAAGAATATTGCTACTATAATACTACTCCTATGTACAAGAATATAACTACTATAATACTGCTCCTATGTACAAGAATATAACTACTATTATACTGCTCCTGTGTACAAGAATATAACTACTATAATACTACTCCTATGTACAAGAATATAACCACTATAATACTGCTCCTATGTACAAGAATATAACTACTATAATACTGCTCCTATGTACAAGAATATAACTACTATAATACTACTCCTATGTACAAGAATATAACTACTATAATACTACTCCTATGTACAAGAATATAACTATTATAATACTACTCCTATGTACAAGAATATAACTACTATAATACTATTCCTCTGTACAAGAATATAACTACTATAATACTGCTCCTATGTACAAGAATATAACTACTATAATACTACTCCTATGTACAAGAATATAACTACTATAATACTGCTCCTATGTACAAGAATATAACTACTATAATACTGCTCCTATGTACAAGAATATAACTACTATAATACTGCCTCCTATGTACAAGAATATAACTACTATAATACTGCTCCTATGTACAAGAATATAACTACTATAATACTACCTCCTATGTACAAGAATATAACTACTATAATACTACTCCTATGTACAAGAATATAACTACTATAATACTGCTCCTATGTACAAGAATATAACTACTATAATACTACCTCCTATGTACAAGAATATTGCTACTATAATACTGCTCCTATGTACAAGAATATAACTACTATAATACTGCTCCTATGTACAAGAATATAACTACTATAATACTGCTCCTATGTACAAGAATATAACTACTATAATACTACCTCCTATGTACAAGAATATTGCTACTATAATACTGCTCCTATGTACAAGAATATAACTACTATAATACTACTCCTATGTACAAGAATATAACTACTATAATACTGCTCCTATGTACAAGAATATAACTACTATAATACTGCTCCTATGTACAAGAATATAACTACTATAATACTACTCCTATGTACAAGAATATAACTACTATAATACTACCTCCTATGTACAAGAATATAACTACTATAATACTACCTCCTATGTACAAGAATATTGCTACTATAATACTGCTCCTATGTACAAGAATATAACTACTATAATACTGCTCCTATGTACAAGAATATAACTACTATAATACTGCTCCTATGTACAAGAATATAACTACTATAATACTGCTCCTATGTACAAGAATATAACTACTATAATACTGCTCCTATGTACAAGAATATAACTACTATAATACTTCTCCTATGTACAAGAATATTGCTATTATACGATTGGGAAAGTATAAAGTGATAAAGTCTTGTCTGCTTCCCCAGGATTCTTCCTCCCCCCTCCCCCTCTTATTACCCCGTAGCCCCCCCCTGTAATGCTGCCGATTCTCCAGTAAGTGTTTATATGGAGATTATCCTGATTTATTGGGCTTGGTGCAGCATTTCTTTCTTTTATTCTTTACAATGTAAACAGCTGGAAGGTCTGAGGATCCATCATCAGCCATAGTGGGATTACATAGAGGTGTGCGTCTGATATTACTCAAACACTAGAATTAGTACTTCAGTATATGGCACTTTAATACCGTCATATGTTGCAATTAATATACGTAAAATGTTGAGAATTTTTAAAAATTCTTTCCTTATCTTCTACTGACTTTGTGTTACAGAGCTCAGCTGGCCACAAAGGAGTTCAGCTCTGAAGACGATAATGGAGTGGTAGAACGCTTGTGCAGCAGTCACTCCATTCAGGTGGGGGTACTGGGGACCCCTCTTATTATCTTCTAGTATCCTCCAATCTACAACTTATTCCCTATCCTGTACTTGTAGATTGATCCCAGTAGTGTATGTAAGCTGGAGCTGCTTGTTATAACTGCAATATTGGAGTCAGGCTTGTTTCCAGTGATAACCAGCAGAATTCTGAATGCAGCTCTGGGATATAAGGATTCATACACACTGTATACTCTGTGCCCAGAGCCTAGACCACAGTTACCTTAGGGTGAAGTCCTACCATCTTAGTGCAGGGTTTTACAAGCTCCTTCAGACTGGATGTGTACAGAGATCTCTTCTAGAAGCAGTAATATATATATATATATATATATATATATATATATATATATATATATATATATATATATATCCGTACAGAAATACCGCACCATGGAGATGTGAGCACAGTATATCAGAAATAGTGCAAACAGTAGTCAGCCATGTGCCCCTGCAGTAGCTGAATTAGTGATGGCGTCCACCCTAACACATAAATTCCTGGTTTCCTCTAAGTCTCAGCCCCAGCTGTGTACACAGAGCACAGACAGCCAGGGTCACACTCCAGACACAACTTGTGTTTGCTGTCACCTGTGCTAAAACAACGAGCAAAGTCTGCAGCAAACTGCTATATACCTGCTGGTAAGCACTGGATCCAGAACAGCTGCGGCATCCAGACCAGTCACACAAGAGCTCACGTACACACCATAGTTGGTCACACATTGATTCTGATGGTCCCGGCCTAATATTGGGGCTGATATCTCACAACACAACAGTTTGCGTTACTTATCTTTTGTTGATACTGAGTTATACCGTATTTTCTTTTTTTCTCCAGAGCTGCGCTCACTATTCTGCTGGTACAGTCACTGTGTATATACATTACATTACTTATCCTGTATTATACTCCAGAGCTGCGCTCACTATTCTGCTGGTACAGTCACTGTGTATATACATTACATTACTTATCCTGTATTATACTCCAGAGCTGCACTCACTATTCTGCTGGTGCAGTCGCTGTGTACATACATTACATTACTTATCCTGTATTATACTCCAGAGCTGCACTCACTATTCTGCTGGTACAGTCACTGTGTACATACATTACATTACTTATCCTGTATTATACTCCAGAGCTGCACTCACTATTCTGCTGGTACAGTCACTGTGTACATACATTACATTACTTATCCTGTATTATACTCCAGAGCGGCGCTCACTATTCTGCTGGTACAGTCACTGTGTACATACATTACATTACTCATCCTCTATTATACTCCAGAGCTGCACTCACTATTCTGCTGGTACAGTCACTGTGTACATACATTACATTACTTATCCTGTATTATACTCCAGAGCTGCGCTCACTATCCTGCTGGTGCAGTCGCTGTGTATATACATTACATTACTTATCCTGTATTATACTCCAGAGCTGCGCTCACTATTCTGCTGGTGCAGTCACTGTGTACATACATTACATTACTTATCCTGTATTATACTCCAGAGCTGCACTCACTATTCTGCTGGTGCAGTCACTGTGTACATACATTACATTACTTATCCTGTATTATACTCCAGAGCTGCACTCACTATTCTGCTGGTGCAGTCGCTGTGTATATACATTACATTACTTATCCTGTATTATACTCCAGAGCTGCACTCACTATTATACTGGTGCAGTCGCTGTGTACATACATTACATTACTTATCCTGTATTATACTCCAGAGCTGCACTCACTATTATACTGGTGCAGTCACTGTGTACATACATTACATTACTTATCCTGTATTATACTCCAGAGCTGCGCTCACTATTCTGCTGGTACAGTCACTGTGTACATACATTACATTACTTATCCTGTATTATACTCCAGAGCTGCGCTCACTATTCTGCTGGTGCAGTCACTGTGTACATACATTACATTACTTATCCTGTATTATACTCCAGAGCTGCGCTCACTATTCTGCTGGTGCAGTCGCTGTGTATATACATTACATTACTTATCCTGTTTTATACTTCAGAGCTGCGCTCACTATTCTGCTGGTACAGTCACTGTGTACATACATTACATTACTTATCCTTTATTATACTCCAGAGCTGCGCTCACTATTCTGCTGGTGCAGTCACTGTGTACATACATTACATTACTTATCCTGTATTATACTCCAGAGCTGCACTCACTATTCTGCTGGTACAGTCACTGTGTACATACATTACATTACTTATCCTGTATTATACTCCAGAGCTGCACTCACTATTCTGCTGGTACAGACACTGTGTACATACATTACATTACTTATCCTTTATTATACTCCAGAGCTGCGCTCACTATTCTGCTGGTGCAGTCACTGTGTACATACATTACATTACTTATCCTGTATTATACTCCAGAGCTGCACTCACTATTCTGCTGGTACAGTCACTGTGTACATACATTACATTACTTATCCTGTATTATACTCCAGAGCTGCGCTCACTATTCTGCTGGTGCAGTCACTGTGTACATACGTTACATTACTTATCTTGTATTATACTCCAGAGCTGCGCTCACTATTCTGCTGGTGCAGTCACTGTGTACATACATTACATTACTTATCCTGTATTATACTCCAGAGCTGCGCTCACTATTCTGCTGGTACAGTCACTGTGTACATACATTACATTACTTATCCTGTATTATACTCCAGAGCTGCACTCACTATTCTGCTGGTACAGTCACTGTGTACATACATTACATTACTTATCCTGTATTATACTCCAGAGCTGCACTCACTATTCTGCTGGTGCAGTCACTGTGTACATACATTACATTACTTATCCTGTATTATACTCCAGAGCTGCACTCACTATTCTGCTGGTACAGTCACTGTGTACATACATTACATTACTTATCCTGTATTATACTCCAGAGCTGCGCTCACTATTCTGCTGGTGCAGTCACTGTGTACATACATTACATTACATACCTGTATTATACTCCAGAGCTGCGCTCACTATTCTGCTGGTGCAGTCATTCAGATGAAGTTGATCATTTGTGAGTAATAAGACGCCATATTGAATTCTGTGCATCTCAGACATGATGAGAAGTTCCTTGGAGTATCAGCCGCTTTGCTTAGTCAGTGGCTGCCGCTCGCACCATCTGTTTCGGTAGACGGATATTATTCTGCCGCATTTGCCAAGGATGACTCTTGTAGACTTTGTAGTACTTGAGTGTATGAAGTGATGACGCTGATGAGAAGTTATTGCTACAACACATTCTTCTCCTCCTGACTCTGCTGTGCCATGTCTGCTGCAGGTGCTCACTGCTCCGATTTAAAGGGGAACTCCACTTACATTAATTTTCTGATATTACTCAAAAACCTGATAAAATCGACTCTGCGGGTTATTACAGAAGAACCAGTTTTGATCATTGGTTCAAGTAGTTTTTAAAGAGATTTAAGATTCTTTCACAGATCCCTTTAAGTGGGACATGGTAGTATTCTGTTTGGACCATATGGTAGTATGTCAGTACTACATTGTACAATTGAGTGTTATATGAGTACTAAGTGAGTGATACAGAAGCACCATGTGGGAACACTATGGTAGTATTATCTGTGAACAGTATGTTAGTAATATACGGGAATTATATGTTAGTACTATGTGAGTACTATATGTTAGTAGTATATGTGAGCTATATGATATTATGTGTGTACTACATGGTAGTATTATTTGTGTACTTTTTGGCAGTAATATATGGGAACTATATGGTAGTATATCAGTACTATATGGTAGTATCCTGTGAGGAATATTCAGCAGTAGTATGTGGGGACTGTATAGTAGTATTATGTATGCGCTATATGGTATTATTTTGTGAGTACTATATACAAGTAGTACGTGGGAACTATATGGTGGTAGTATGTGTGCCCTGTATGGTAGTAATTTGTATGAACTATATGGTGGTATTATGTGAGTACTATATACAAGTAGTATGTGGGAACTATATGATGGGAGTATGTGTGCCCTATATGGTAGTAATTTGTATGAACTATATGGTGGTATTATTTGAGTATTATGCGGTAGTATTAAATGTGTACTATTTTGTAGTATTATGTGAGTACTCTATACCACTATTATGTGGGGACTATATGGTCGTATTATGTGAGTACTATATACAAGTAGTATGTGGGAACTATATGGTGGTAGTATGTGTGCCCTATATGGTAGTAGTTTGTATGAACTATATGGTCGTATTATGTGAGTACTATATACAAGTAATACGTGGGAACCATATGGTGGTAGTATGTGTGCAGTATATGGTAGTAATTTGTATGAACTATATGGTGGTATTATGTGAGTACTATATACAAGTAGTATGTGGGAACTATATGATGGGAGTATGTGTGCCCTGTATGGTAGTAATTTGTATGAACTATATGGTGGTATTATTTGAGTATTATGCTGTAGTATTATATGTGTACTATTTTGTAGTATTATGTGAGTACTCTATACCAGTATTATGTGGGGACTATATGGTATTATTTTATGGCCTTTTAAGGGAGTATTTGAGCACAATATGGGAGTATGATATGAGGTGGATGTGACATTTGGTGCTATTACAGGGGCTGAAATCTAATAATGGAAGGTAGGGAGGTAAGTACTGTTTTGTGTAAGGTTGTCCCTAATCGTGTCGTAGCCACATTAATGGGAACTGTAATGGTAGCCATATTGGGTGTTCTTTGGGGCACTACTGATGGAGATCCAGCCTGGCTAGTGAGTCTTCTAGGCAATGCTTCCTGGGAAAAGTATGCAAATGAGCTCTCCTCCAGACATTGGTAACTGTAGTGCCACCTATAGGCAGCCGCCCTGTAAAGCCTGAGCCATTAATAATAATACCGCTGAGTAGTATTTTTATACATATCTGTAACCCTTCCTCATTCATCCTGTCCAGTGCGTTGCGCTCAGACCACCTACTGTGCCCGTCTCTGTGCCCGTGTTGATAGAACGCCCGGTGACACATTAATAATGTCTGGCTTGGTAGCGGCAGCAGATGGAGCGTGACGGGGCCTGTCATAATACGGCCCTGCTCCCCGCAACGGCTCCGGCCTGGAGTTTATAAAACATTCCGTCCTTGTTAGTATAATGTTCTAATCTCTCTACATTCTTCTGTCCCGGCGCAGCCCTAGATTGACCCGGACATCTTGGCAGAGGGCGCTCAGGCCTCTCCGCCATAATGAGCACGTTGTCACCGCAGGTTCTGTAATTAGAAGATGCCTTCCATTTCCTGAACATTTATAGACGCGATCCGTCCACCTGTGATTTAGCAAAACCAGAGGATTCACTGTCTTGTGGCCTGTGGCCCTGTAATTGCCAACATATGGAGAAAATACAACCGTCACACCCTTAACTGGTTGTGTGCCCTTATGTAGGGTCAGGATGGACATGTGAGCTCCGGCAACTAACAGGAGTTCTAGATGCAGCTTTGGATGTGACTAGAGTATGTCAGGGAATACTCTGTGATGGCTCTAAGGCTGGTCCTTCATGGCGACATAGTCATGTGACATAAGATGACAATATCAGGCTTAGCAGTGGTAAATATGGCGGCGCCGCTACCCACAAGGACTGTGACCCAACTATTGGCGAATATACAGCCAACCCCTACATGCATGACATGGCAAAAGTCACCATGTGGCCATAGTATAAGTGCCAAGTGGACGGTGTATTTATAATGTTCTTTATCCCTGAACAAACAGGAATGTCAAAGAATTGTAAGTGCAGCTTTGGATGTGACTAGAGAGAAATCTACCACTCTCCACTATAGCAGAGATTATTCTGTATAGACACGCAAACAGTAGAGAGCAGCAACAAAATGTTAAGTTCTGCGTTTGAAGCAAATAGATCTATAGAAGGTTTTTCAATGCAGCTTTGGGTGTGATTGGAGTATAAGAATTGACATAATTAGTAGAAAAAGAGTGTAGTAAGTACGGAGAAGATCAGTGGGGAGGCGTTATATATGAATAGGTCACGTCATTGGGGGTCCATGGGGTATCAACCCCTGAGGATGCTCTAGATATAGGACCTTTCACCACCTCTATTAGATCTACCTCTTTGTATCTTTCAATAGGTGGCACCTCACTGATTCTGCCACAGTTGGATTTTTTTCTCTAGTCCCTACCAGTCCTGAGCAATCAGTGCTGTTAGTATTGGGTTACTATCAAGTGGGTGGTCCTAGACTACCTGCTCCATGATAGGACCGCCCACCTGACAGTAGAGACCCTAATTAACATATTAAGTGTTTAAACTAACAGCATTGATTGCTCTGGAACGGTAGGGGCTAGAGAAAAAATTCCAACTGCGCTGGAATCAGTGGAGCGGCGCCTACTGACGGCTCCAAAGTGTTGGAGGAGGTGAAGGGTCTCCTCTAAACCAGTTTGCCCACCATGCAGTAGATTGCCCCGGATTAGCAGATATGCTTGGTCAGTCGTTCTCAGTATGTCTTCATCATACACATCCTGAGATTTTAGGGAAGCCTTGCCCATTAAATTAGCGCTCTCAGCACCCCCGTCACTATCAGACCCCATTCATACCGCCATGTGTCGGAGCTGCGTGCACAGACGTAATCGCAGCCTCTTCACAATGCATCTCATAATGGATTTTACACAATGGATGTGTTTTGACTTGAAATAACTCCTTCAAAGCAACTGATGCGAAAAAGACTTAATACTGGCAATAAAGTACAGAGGTGCTGCCACAGTACAACAGCGCCTCTCTGTGGTGCATTGGAGTATTGCACCAAAAAAATAAATAAATCCAAATACTGTAGGTTTTTCTTCTGTAGAAATTCCAGGAATGTAAAATCACCTCTTTTGTTTAGATGTGTTGCCTAATAAGGTGCGAGGTTTATGGAGACAGTACTGTGTCGGAGGTATGGTGTGACTGGCGGCCACGTCATCCTGGGCTCTAACCACAGATCTGTTGTTTTATTGGGGATTTTACAAGGAGACTTGAAATACAATAAACCTCTTGTGCTCACCTTTAAATCTGTGCATATATAGTAGGAATAATAATAATAATAATAATAATAATGTATATTTATTTATTATATGATGTTTATTTTATGTATGGTATTAGTAAAAAATCTGAATGTGTCACTTTAAGAGACTCACACGTTTGATGCATAGAATTAATGATCCTATATATTTTTTCTTTCAGGGGCCACTAGAGAAGTTGGTTCTGCTCTGACCAGGATGTGTATGAGACATCGCAGCATCGAGTCCAAGCTCAGACAGTTCTCCAGGTCAGCGTTTGCTTATTTTATTCATAGACTGTGAGGCTTGAAGCATACCTGTATCTAGCCTTAGAAGAAACTAAGCATAAATCACCAGTACAGTGTGTATATGGCGTGCACATGCGGAATAAGACTATTTCTGACCCTTATATAACTTAGGTTTTGCATTATTTAGCAGTCTTTGTCTGTAGTTTGCAGTCCTTTCTGAGATGGTGGGTGGAAACTACAGTAACTATTGCTTACAGTGAGTAGAGGAGAATCTGTCTCTATAGTGAGTAGAGGAGAATCTGCCTCTACAGTGAGTAGAGGAGAATCTGCCTCTACAGTGAGTAGAGGAGAATCTGCCTCTACAGTGAGTAGAGGACAATCTGTCTCTACAGTGAGTAGAGGAGAATCTGTCTCTATAGTGAGTAGAGGAGAATCTGTCTCTATAGTGAGTAGAGGAGAATCTGTCTCTATAGTGAGTAGAGGAGAATCTGCCTCTACAGTGAGTAGAGGAGAATCTGCCTCTACAGTGAGTAGAGGACAATCTGTCTCTATAGTGAGTAGAGCAGAATCTGTCTCTACAGTGAGTAGAGCAGAATCTGCCTCTACAGTGAGTAGAAGAGAATCTGCCTCTACAGTGAGTAGAGGACAATCTGTCTCTACAGTGAGTAGAGGAGAATCTGCCTCTACAGTGAGTAGAGGAGAATCTGCCTCTACAGTGAGTAGAGGAGAATCTGCCTCTACAGTGAGTAGAGGAGAATCTGCCTCTACAGTGAGTACAGTGAGTAGAGGAGAATCTGCCTCTACAGTGAGTAGAAGAGAATCTGCCTCTGTCTCCTTCTCAGAAACAGCTCCAGGAACATGCAGGACGTATACAGAGAAGTACAGATATGCACTGATGTGAATATAGTGCTTTGGTTGTGATAGAAAGTTCCTATTTAGCTCCTGCATTAGACTAAGCCTCAGTTCTGCTGCTGTTTCTCTTTACATGTGTTTACTCCTTCCCCTTCCCGTCTCTATACAGTTTTGTAGACATTTGAATCATGTGACCTGTAGTCCATCTCTAGATGGATATAACAAAGATTTTCAGAGTGAAAGTCAGTTTAGCAGAGGCAGGGGAAGCAGGAAAATAGCCTGATAAGAAGAGAAAGAAGCATTTTTCTCTGGTATGTCCTATTACAATGTTTCCTACAGTCACCTGCCCTGTTGACTGTGTAGTATGGGCATCAGATGTGGCCCTGTACAGCTGTTTCGTGCGGGGGCCCAGCTGTTGCCACAACTGATAAGGATATGTTATAAATAAATATTCCTGGGCAATCCCTTTACATCATTCATTGAAAAGAGAGACAGATCTGATGGCACCGCCTTGGCTTCTACAGACTGGGGGGTGACTACACTGACCTGCGGGAGTAGCATGATAGTCGCATAGTCGCCCTATTTGGTCTCCAGTAATGTAGTTGTAGTGACGTGTGCCAGGCCGCACATGCTAGATGCTGGATCTGTCTGCTCCGCTCTGGCTCAGCCGTCTCCGCTTACAGATCTTTGGATTCATTACATTTTCCGCCCCCTCTATCTAAACATAAATTATGGAAATTACCTCTTAGTTTCCAAACAAACACCTACACATCAGCTGCGGCTTCTCATCGTCTCCGCAAGACTGTGCTGAGGTGGAACAACAGCGCTGTGACTGTGCGCTGCGGACACGTGTCCTCCTGGAATAACAGCAGGACAATGGCGCACTTGTTGTAGGAAGTGGCGGTGACGCGACTACGGGCTCAGACGTGTTCGCGTGGATTGTGGTGTCTTCATATATCTACTCATCCTGTTCCTCTAGCGGGCGGCGAGTCCCAAAGTTTAGTCTCTGCTATTCTTCACCGCTGTAATACCCTATTAGGGAAATAATAGACAAGGGATCATTCTATCTACTCCACCGTACAATGGGTCAGAGGTGTTTTCTTCCATTGTAATCCTCTCTGTGATGTAAATGAGATTAAAAAAACATACAGAACTGTCAAGTATCAGTCTATTATTATACTAATTGCAGGATTCAGTACTGCAGTACCACCAACAGCCTGTGGACAAGAGTGGCGCTGTTTCTGTAGATTTATTTATTTTGGTATAATCCCATGCAAATCCGATGACCACTTCATCTTTACCAAAGCATTGTTTTTGTGCACCACAGTGCTCTGATCGATTGTCTGATCAACCCGCTGCAAGAGCAGGTGGAAGAATGGAAGAAGGTCGCTAACCAGCTTGACAAAGATCATGCTAAAGGTAAGTAGCAGCTCACTTAAAGGGGTTGTCCCATCACAATATCCTCTAAGGTTAGGGATGGAGTAAATGGGGTCCCTTGTTTTGGACCACCCTTTATGAACCAGAGTAGAGAGCTTGTGTCAACCAGCGGTACTCCCTCTGCTGATGATAGATAGATAGATAGATAGATAGATAGATAGATAGATAGATAGATAGATAGATAGGAGATAGATAGATAGGAGATAGATAGATAGGAGATAGATAGATAGGAGATAGATAGATAGGAGATAGATAGATAGGAGATAGATAGATAGGAGATAGATAGATAGATAGGAGATAGATAGATAGATAGGAGATAGATAGATAGATAGATAGATAGATAGATAGATAGATAGATAGATAGATAGATAGATAGATTTTGTATCCCATGGAGATCTAGTATAATATGACTAGTTGTCAGACAACTCCTTATCCTGCTTTCACTTGAGCAGTGTGACCTATTTTGTTTTTTAGCATGGGTTGCTGTGTAAACAGAAGGTCTCTGCCTATACTATTGAGACTTACCAAATCAACTTGGATTTAGCAGAGTTGTGCCCCCTGTTCTTCTACCTTTGCTTTTGTGTACAAGTACTAGTCATAGGTACAGGTATTATACATGGGTGCAGGTGCTAGACGTGGGTACAGGTATTATGTATGGGTACAGATTTTGAATTTCCACAACACCTTGCATAGCTAAAAGAAATACAAAGTTTTCTACAGACATTCTCCTCTAGACACCGGTCAGATCTGTAACTGTAATCTACATTCTTATTTCTCAGAATACAAAAAAGCTCGTCAAGAAATCAAGAAGAAGTCCTCAGACACCCTAAAACTGCAGAAAAAGGCTAAGAAAGGTAAGTCTAGGGTTGTTATATAATGAAGCATGTTATTTATACCTTGTAGAAGAGGCGGAGTGCACTGCATGTTCTTCTTATACTAGAGCAATAGGAAGGTGTTTCCTAATAAGAAGGCCGAGCCTTACAGACATGGTGCGGACATTTATGTTGTCATATTCTTATGTAGCGCCTCTATATCGCATTTCCGTGGTAACCTCACCCTGCGCACGTCCACCTGACGATATAAAAATCGCCGCATGTCTCGGCCGGTCCCGAACTCTCTTCTGTATCCTCCTTTACAATATTCCTCCATTGGATCCACAAAGCAGATATTTAATTCTTCACTTTCTTAAAAGATTTTTTTAAAAAATATTCTCAAATTTATATACAAGTGACAGCGACCGCCGTGACACGCTTGTTACATGTTCTGCACCCTGTAAAGCTTCATGTCACCCAGCAACCACTTGACGGCCTTGTGAGTGACACCCCTGTGTACAAAAGTGGTGACAGGACGTTCCCTGTGTCACACAATAATCTGTCCCCCCAGGCTGTATTATATATTACTAGCTTTTACCTGCGACTTCGTCTGCGGAACCCATCTGGAGCGGTGCGCAGGCTTGTTCCTTTGCCTTGTGTCCGCAGCGGGCCCTTCCTACACCTGTGGGTCTATGGACCCTCGGGGCCCGTGCCCCTTTGCCCCCCAGGAACGTGCCCCCTAACCCCATGCCCCCTTCTCCCATGTTACCTACTCCGTGCCCCCTTTTTTCCCCCTACCCCGTGCCCCCTTCCCCCGTCTTACCTACCCCGTGCCCCCCAACCCTGCGGCCCGCTGGAATTCTTTACCTGGTCTCCCTCTTGGCACCCGCCACCCCCCTTTGTCCCTACCCGCTTCCCCATGTGGTCACTCCTTCCTCCTACCCCATGCCCCCTTCCCCCGTCTTACCTACCCCGTGCCCCCTTTTCCCCCCACCAGACCCTGGCGACCGTTTGTCCCCTTTCCCCCACCAACCTGTGGCCCCGTCCTCACCACACCCTGGGCTTCCCGTGCACCAATGTTCTGACTTGTAGTGTCCAGAGACGGCAGAGACTGCGGGACAGCTGACCGAACCGGCGTTCCAGAGCGCGGTGCAGGCGACCCCCTGTCCGGCTGCGGCAGAGTAGTGCGATCCCATGGTGAGACCACACAGGTGGGGCAGCGTATGGACATGTCGCTGCCCCAGAGTAGAGGCCCCTGTGCAGGACGCTCCGGACCTCTCAGAGATGCCATATTGGTGTGGACGGCAGCCGGACGATAACTCCGCCCACATAGAGAAGCGGCACCCAATCAGGTGAGCTGCTGAGAGGGCTGGGATGACGTCATCCCAGGTCCTACAGCGTGCCAGGTCCTGCAGCGAATTGAGCCGTGAGAAGCACCAGGCGCGGGAGTGAATTGCGGTGGTGTACGGGAAGTCCATGTAGCCTATCGTGCAATCCGGGACCCAAGGGATGTATGTGCGCAATTTCAGACAAATCCGTTCGCCCATGTAGGTGTGATTGAGGAACAAACATCCAAACACACAAACATCCAAACACACAAACCTTCACCTTTATAATATTAGTAGGATATCGGGTCACTAGTTCCCTTCCTGAGTGTCCCCCTGTAGTGCGGCCATTGCTGCCATGTTGTTATGTCCTTGTGACAGATTGTATAACAGTGCGCTCGCTTGTGTCTGCAGGTAGAGGAGACATACAGCCTCAGCTGGACAGCGCCCTACAAGATGTCAACGACAAGTACCTACTGCTGGAGGAGACCGAGAAACAAGCCGTCAGGAAAGCCCTGATTGAGGAGCGCAGCCGATTCTGCTCTTTCATCTCCATGCTCCGGCCTGTTATAGTACGTCTTGGCCTCCTTTACGTACTGCACTGAATGGATAGAACTTTTATGTACATTAAAGGGGTAGTCTGAGATTTAGTTTTGTTTAGTGCTCAGTCCCATCCAAGTCGTTGAGGTGAGCTGCATTACCAAGCACCGCCACTATACAATGTAAGGCGCTGTGTGAAGAGGCGCAATATTTATGCTCCGGAATACCCCTTTGATATTATTGAGTGTTCGCGTGGCCACTTCTTCATTGAGCACAGTATTTGGGATGACTGGGTTGGATTTTGTTGTTTCTGACCTTGTGTCACCGTTTCACCTTGTGAATAGGAGGAAGAGATTTCTATGTTGGGGGAGATCACTCATCTACAGACAATATCTGAAGACCTGAAGACCCTCACCATGGATCCACATAAACTGCCCTCTGCCAGCGAACAGGTGACTGACCGCCTTACACACAAACCTTATCTACGTGTCTAGAAATCCCGGCTGCCGTCTTCTTCTCAGGACTTGGCATCATGTCCATTGACCGTGCTACATCTCAGTCTCACTCATCTGATTGGAATTGAGCTGTAGCCATGGCTAGGCGGCCAACGGACATGAAATTATTTCTTGAAAAAGGACAGCAGCCATGTTATCTAATCGTGGATAACCCCTTTAAATGCATGGTGCTCTTCCATGGCTGAGGAGTCCACCAAAGATGTCTGGTCCTCTGCTTTGTCTTCCGTGTCTTCATACCTTGCAGACGTCCAGTTGTCATATACAATATACACAATGACTTCACTTTGGACTGAGCTCCAAGTCTAATAGACCGGATGGATGACGAGATTTCTTTCTATCTCAATAGGTCATTCATGATCTTAAAGGCTCCGACTATAACTGGTCTTACCAGACCCCGCCATCATCTCCGAGCACCACCATGTCTCGCAAGTCCAGTGTCTGCAGGTAAGTGACCGGCATCCCCATTGTAGGTCTCTGCTGAGAAGGATGAGTGCTGTCTGACAGTCTGGTGGCTATGGCTGTATAGTAAGTAGTAGTATAGAGAAATATGTCTGCTGTCCTCCAGCGCCACACCTTTCTGCAGGTTGTATGTAGTATTGCAGCATAGTCAGTGAATCTTAATGGCAGGGCCAGAGACAACTCATGGTGGAGCTATTTGTGGAAGAAAGCAACCATATGGATGTCATAGGCTGGTCCGGATCTCCCTAGCTAATGTAGGTACCTTCTGGAGGACCATGACCATGTACTGCAATTCTGAGGACACCATGTAGTACCACATGTCACCAGCAGAGGCTGTTGCAGAAAAAATGGGAAACAACCTTCCGCTTCATTTTGGAGGTGACGCCGGATATTTAGATTTTTTGGAGCCACTTTGATGAGCTGACCCCCAGCACGTCCTCATTTAGAGAAGGGGGTTGTCTAGTATTTGGCGATCTCCATAAGGTCAGCGTTCACACAGAGGACTCGAGGACCCCTGTTCTGACAATCCACACTAGTCCTGGTGGTCAATCCCTAATATAGACCAGGCTACATAGAGTTGTGCATGATATACCTGATCTGATTTGGGCAGGGGGTGTCATTTTGGGATGTTTTGGGTCTCTCTTGATGACTTTATGATGATAAATGTTATTTTGCAATTTAACCTTTTAATTCCTGGCTCAGCCAGGACCTGCACCTAACCAGTACATAAGGAGGGGACCTGTCCTTGTGTTGCACAGACCTCCCTGTATATTGCATTGAGTGATGCCATACTCCCCAGACAAAAACTGTTTTGTGCAGTAAAACAGTTTAATGTGCATGTCGTCCTACCCTGGAATCTTGGAATGGTTCGGGTCTCCCCTGCGGTGTATCCAGCACACTTAGATGTTGCCTCCCCCATGTGCTGGTCCCATAGGAACCACATGAGCATGCCCAATGCAGAAACCTTTGTGTTGTGTATACACAGGTCTACAGTATATACCTACAGCTGGGTATGTGCACTCTGTGGAGATGATATATATCCAGTAATGCATGCAAACCCGTCATGTGCAGTATCCATACACTGGCCGGTTAAAGCGCACTCCACTTATATAACAGAGAATAGTGCAGGGGAATAGAAGGAGCTTTATAATATATCTGTTTCCTTCACCACTTACTAGGCTGCTTTATTCCTCTTTCTCTTCACGTTTACAAAGGATCTGTTTCCTTAATTCAGCTCACACAGAAGTCTATGGAGAGGGGAGACTGTATCTGCTGTGTCAGAAGAGCGCTCTCACTCACAGAGTAGCAGATTTTTGCAGCTGCAGTTATTTGTGTGTTTTCCAGCAGCCGCCTCCTCCTCCCCCTTTACCCTCCATAGACTTCTATGTAAAAAATAGCTCTATATTCACCTGTACTAGTTTTATAACTGGAGGTACGCTTTAAGGACTTGATCAATGCCTTAAAGGGGTTTTCTATGCCTAATGGAGTTTATAGGCTTATGACATATCCACACAATAGATCATTATTATGTGATCTATTGGGGTCCGCACCTGCACCCTGCTCAGATCATCTATTCTAGCATCCTGTGGGTGCCTGAAGCTACTCGTGGACAGACGGGACGTGCTGCAGTTCACCAGAACTACCGCTATGTAGTAGATGGCTGCTGTGCTTCTACTATTACTTGAATAAGAGTGTTGCTGCATGCGTCGTCCGCCCTCTAGCAGCCTCCGGCACATAGAGACTGGTAGAAAAGCTGATCCGCGTAGGGCCTGGGTCTCGAACCCCGACAGATGTTGATGACCTATCTTATATAGATCAGTATGAAAACTCAGTTTGGGTGTGGAAACCCCCTTTAAGCTGTTAGTGTCCACCATCTTGTTCTAATTCCAATACTCTGATTACTTGTGTCATATGTCTGCAGAGTTCCATTTTTATAATCCAGAGCTCCAAATCCTCTGCTGTAACCATAAACTGATAAACTGCTGTTCTGCAGCCACCACTAGAGGGAGCTTAGCAGCATTCTGCACACTGGTCTAACCTCTAACCTCTAACCCTGCTGGTGGCTGCAGGTAGTCAGAATTTTATCATTCACATCCATACAGAGAATTTGCCAGAATTTTTTTTAAAACTAGGATTTACTGCTTTATCTTAAAGGACTTCTTTAAAATGAAAAGGAACTGTCCACAGAAAACCAATACCATGTTATGCCTATGGGAAGAATATGCAAATCTGACTTCCATGATGTAATTAGGAAGCCAGTGCCTCAGGCATGCACACCAATAGGGGGCGCTCACTGAGAATGTGCAAGTCTATCTTCCATGATGTTATTAGGAAGACAGAACCTCAGTCAAGAAAACCAATAGAGGGCGCTCCCCGATATCCCCTCAACTGTGGGGTGCAGAATGACCACCGTGCAGCACCCCATAGGCTCTTTAGTTCGCTTTTTATTAGTTTTGCTTGGACTGTTCCTTTAAATCCACCCCATTTACTGACCCCAGACCATGGATACTGCCCCCTCCCCTTATTGTCTGTGTGTTTTGGTGCTCGTGCTGCCTGGAGATTTGTGGTTTTAATTTGGTGCTTGCTTTTTCCTTTTCCTCTTCTCTTCCCTGCATTTTCTTTTCTCTATGAACCCCTCGATCACCCCCTACCCCCTCGCCTCTTCCCCACCTCTTTACCGCCCCTCTTGTCTTTTCCTTGCCCCCTTCCTTTGTCTCACACAGCAGTCTGAACAGCGTTAACAGTAGTGACTCCAGATCCAGTGGTTCCCACTCACACTCACCCACTTCGCACTATCGCTATCGCAGCTCCAATCTGCCCCAGCAGGCCCCCATGAGACTGTCCAGCGTGTCCTCCCATGATTCGGGCTTCATCTCCCAGGATGCTTTTCAGTCTAAGTCTCCGTCCCCCATGCCGCCGGAGGCTGTCAACCAGGTACGTTGGGAAGCTTTCCAGTTTTTGGTTGGGTTATTTGGCTTCCATCATCCACCTTATTCTGTCCATTCCCCTTTCCTCTGTGCAGAACTCATCCAGCTCTGCTTCATCCGAAGCCTCTGAGACTTGCCAATCCGTGAGCGAGTGCAGCTCTCCTACTTCTGTGAGTTCTGGGTCCACCATGGGAGCGTGGGCCTCCACTGATAAGGTGACTATACTGACATCTTACTGCCATTGTGTGTATACATGTAGCAGAGTTCAGTTTGTCACTGAACCCCACTGAGCTAATATTATGCAGTAAATTTATGTGCAATCCGTGTAACCAGCTGCTGGTCTGTAGGGGTCCCAGGTGTCAGAGTCTTGCGATGTGGAGACCATTATGTCCAGCCTAGACAATGCTCTGTATATCAGTGGCTGCGGGAATATCTCTGGTACTTTGCTACAGTGTGTCAGTCAGGATTTCGGGCTGTTTAGCTCACAGAGCATTGTCTAGGCTGGATACAAGCTATGAGCAGGACTCGCTATGTGCAGGTTTAGACGGCTATGTCACGGTTTTTGGGAAAAAGGAGCCATGTTTTTTTTTTAATCCTAAACATCCCCTTATAAACCAAATGTACACATGGCTTTTTGTATTTTTAGTGTGATTTTCCAAGTTTGCTCTGTGCAAAATCATAGCATGTAAACCCGATGCAGCGAATACTGTGGGAACGGTGACAGTGTCTTTATGGTGTGTGTTGTTTTATCATATTTGTATATACATGTACATGAATAGGTTAAAGGTGGTAAAATGCTTAAAATATTGTATTCATTTACAAAACCTAACATGTATAAACAGCAGGTTATATGTAACCAGGGGTAGCATGCAGAAAAATCTGTTATGGGACCCCTGTTTACCCCATGCCATTTAGAATAGTGGTATATGTTTTGTGTTATGGGTCCCCTACCTCCCCCAGGTCAAGGGCCCTGCAAAGACTGCAACCACTGCACCTGCTATAAACTATACCTAAGCTTTATATAACCTACATTAAAAGTTTAGCCACATTCTATTACTTATCCTGTACTGTACTATCCTGAGTTACATCCTGTATTATACTCCAGAGCTGCACTCACTATTCTGCTGGTACAGTCACTGTGTACATACATTACATTACTTATCCTGTATTATACTCCAGCACTGCACTCACTATTCTGCTGGTACAGTCACTGTGTACATACATTACATTACTTATCCTGTATTATACTCCAGAGCTGCGCTCACTATTCTGCTAGTGCAGTCACTGTGTACATATATTACATTACTTATCCTGTATTATACTCCAGAGCTGCGCTCACTATTCTGCTGGTGCAGTCACTGTGTACATACATTACATTACTTATCCTGTATTATACTCCAGAGCTGCGCTCACTATTCTGCTGGTACAGTCACTGTGTACTTACATTACATTACTTATCCTGTATTATACTCCAGAGCTGCGCTCACTATTCTGCTGGTGCAGTCACTGTGTACATATATTACATTACTTATCCTGTATTATACTCCAGAGCTGCGCTCACTATTCTGCTGGTGCAGTCACTGTGTACATACATTACATTACTTATCCTGTATTATACTCCAGAGCTGCGCTCACTATTCTGCTGGTACAGTCACTGTGTACTTACATTACATTACTTATCCTGTATTATACTCCAGAGCTGCGCTCACTATTCTGCTGGTACAGTCACTGTGTACATACATTACATTACTTATCCTGTATTATACCCCAGAGCTGCGCTCACTATTCTGCTGGTACAGTCACTGTGTACATACATTACATTACTTATCCTGTATTATACCCCAGAGCTGCACTCACTATTCTGCTGGTACAGTCACTGTGTACATACATTACATTACTTATCCTGTATTATACCCCAGAGCTGCGCTCACTATTCTGCTGGTAGATGGAGTTTTCAGCAGTTGTATAGTCACAGGTTGGAGACTTCTGATCCTGGGTCTATGACTATATAACATACAGTATTTGCATAGTATATGTTCCACTTCATCTCGTGGTATATTGATCCATTTTCATGTCCCTCTTGACTCTTTGGTTATTACTACAGCCTCTCCCTCGGTTCTCACAGTCTTTATCCATCTGCACAACCAAACTTTTATTATTGTTCCAACGCACCTGAAATACAACATGAAGCTTCTTTGCAGACGGATGACTGTACATGTGATGTATTTGGCGATGATTTGGTAACAGACTACAAGCCCTCTGTCATATCACCGTTCCCCGAACTGACTGACTACATTAGTGAAACGTATATGGGTGTGTGACTGTAGGATCAGACTACACGGGGTTTGCAGTCTGTTACGATGGTGACACATAGATCTGCATAGGAGTTGCATGGACAGAATGACCGTTTCATGTACACAGTCGCTTTCTTTTTACTTTGAGATATTTTGGGACAGTAACGTGAATAAATCTAAAGCTCAGTATAGTCTGTAACGAGATGGACAGGGATAGAATAAGATGTCTGCCGCCTTCTTGAAACTGTATCACACCTGTCCAGTGGTTGTGTATCATGTCGAGTTGTAATACCGGGCACAACCTGTGGACCGGTGTGGTGTTGTTTCTGGAAGAAAGTAGCCCTGTTCTTTCTAACCCTGTACAAGGGGTAGATTCATGAAACACTGTCTTTGTTGTCCATCGCAACCAATCACGGCGCAGCTTTCATTTTCTATGCACAGTGTGTAAAATGAAAGCTGTACTGTGATTGGCTGCTAGGGGCAACAAAGACATGTTTTCATGTAAACCTTTCCTATTATCTCAGTGTATGTTCACACTACGGATTTTGAAGCAGTTTCGTGCCTCAAAATCTTCTCCAAAAATTGTTCCTAATCTGTTTACCAAGCTTTGATTGGCTAGCCCGTTTGTATATAAGAATATAGTCACACGAGTAATCCCATTCTAGAAACCTCAGGATTAGCCTCGGCTAAGATTGGTTCCTGTGGAGGATTTTGAGGCAGAAGACCACCTTAGGTTCCTCTCCGAATTCTGCCAGTGACCATACCCCCCCAGTGTACAAAATGGCTTCTGTTGTATGAAAGTTCGGCTCTCATCAAAGCGTATTTATCCAGATCATAAATAAGATGGCCGCCGATATGGCCGCCATTACAGCCCGCACTCCCACTTAGCTCTTCCCAGACTTCTCCTGACCTAATTTTTTTTTAAATCCAGTAAGTTTTGCATTGGTCAGGTGACACCTCTTGTGGGCGCTATAATGGCTGACTTGTTACTTGTTACCGAGGCCTCTGGGTGAAGCTCAGTGTCGGACGGGTGGTCAGTCCTCTCTAAGTTCTGCATTGCTTTCTTCACGATCCCCTCATTTGACCATTATATTGATTTGTTTCTTCCCTGTTTTGTTTTCTTTCCTCCATGTTGTTTGTCCTCAGTTGTCTAATGGCTATTATCACTATAGTTTGTCCAATGACCTGTCCACGGCGGGTCACGTCACCCATTACCCTCTCCCAGCCTCCCGTCCTTGGACCCGGTCTAGCTCAGATTGTCATCACTATTACACCATTGGGCCAGGCATGTTACCATCATCTAAGATCCCCAGCTGGAAGGTTTGTGTTTTTGTGATACAGCCTGCCTCCTCACACCTTTTGCTCCTCTTCTGTCAACATCTAATGTTTTTGGGTCTTCCATTTCAGTTTTTGAAAAAAAAAACGTTTTATTCTGTAAATCTCAGCTTTGCACAACCCCTGGCTAGAGCTGTCACCACTTTTTGGGTCCTCAGATTACCATTAAATGACCATCTAGCCACTTGACGGCACGATTGGTTGATAGGCTTATCTATGGATCATCAGATGACCCCAATGGACTGATCGTCCAGACAATGGATGACTGGTGGAGATGGGTTTTTGCAGAAGGTTAGCATTGTTTGACCTGATACGAGCAGTGCTAAAGAGGCGTGCCACTTGACCCATTTGCTGAGACGTAGTCGTGAAGGTTTGGGTCATGTAGATGAGACCATTCAATAGTTTGCTTGGTTATGTCCATGTCATGTTGTCTTATGAAGACAACTGCTTTGATAGATGGGAGTTCCCAATTCTAGTCTTCCCCGATGAGCCAGAACAAAGAGCTTCTCTCTTTTGACTGCCAATCTTCTGAATGGTTGGCTTTCAGCACCAGAGTCAGCTCAGTCATTCATAATGGGGTTGTCTTTGATAGGACAACCTCTCCACAGGCAAATCTCCTAAACTTTACCTTCTTCCATAAATTGTAGATACATTTAAACCTTGTTTAGATATTGAAACCTGTTCTCCTAGAAGGTGGTCCTCAAATACGTTGGCTAGTGTGCATAGTATGTGATAGACCTGGAATCTGGTCTAGCTAGAGGGTTGCTCTTCTCAAAGAGGTGGTCATTTGGAAAGGTGATCACATCCTTGGGACCCTCTCGTTACTTACCATTTTCCAATTCAAAGCAACGTCTTCTCTGTCCAAAGCGAACGTAAATATCCAACATGATGTTCTTGACTGATCACCTTTTAACCATTCCATGGTGGGCATTTTTCTTATTGCCCTATGTAATAGTGTCCAGCCTTATGACTTGACTGACTTGCCACCTGAGAGTCACAAATTCTCTACACTTGGATATGGAAAAAATTTTTGCACATCTACCACGGCAATGGACGTCTACTGCTCCTAACCATTCATGAAACCCCTTTGGCTGCCCATTGTACATAGTACAGGGCATTGCATCACACAGATTATTGACCATGTACAGTTTTGGTCGTGCTACATTATCAACTCTCTGGTTGTCTCTACCCAATTCTGAGGATCCTATACTGTCGTACAGCTGGGGTTGTGCACTGAGGTAGTTTCAGCTTTTGGGGTGAGCTCTTCGATCTTATAACTGTAGCTGATTTCTTCTCTATTAATAACCATGTCTTGGATTGATAGATCGATAGATGGATCCAACTTTGAACATCATTTTTGTCTGTAGGCCACTAGCTAATGAACTTAGTACATGGGAGCCGTATCCATCATACTTAGGAAGTTCCTCTGGTGGTGGCGATCAGAATTCTATCATCTCGATCATTTGGAGGATGGGTCTTCTGTATAGGAGTGTGGTGATGTTTTATCAATTCTGATATCCTATCACATGACCATCGTGGTGGACCCTACGGACGGTGCTGCTTTCCATAACTTGAATAGAAGTGAATGGTAGACGTGCACTGCTCCGCTATTTCTGAAAGTACTGGTGGTTTGGACTTGGGGCCAACTAAGCCCGTTTCCACCATGACTTGACAAGATTGGGATTACCCAATCATAGACGTTTATGGCTTGGACAGCAACGGTGCTGAGTTGCATGGGTAAATATTTTTGGAGTACAGTATTCTAAGACACCCTTAACTTTTAATTTTTGGCACTATGATTAGAAGACTTGGAGCTTCGGCTCCTATACTGATCTTCTAGTAAAAATGATCTCCACAAAATTTTGGACATGAAAATAAAATGATGTTCAATGTTGAAGACCCAGAAAGAAATTTGAAGTAGAAACTGCTAGAGAACTTTATTAGATTTTGATGCTGGACCATGTTTGATCTCATGATCATGGTGGGCAATACTCCTGTCCTATGGTTGAGCACTATGGTGGATCTGTAGGAAGCTTCAGTCCAGGACAGTCAGTTATATAAGGGGTTAAACCATCTTTCCAAGTGCTACGAATTAGTATCCATACAGCATATAACCTTTCATCCAGGACTGGGCTAAGCCAGGTCCATACGACCAACCTACGGTGAACACTCTTCAGAGACGTAAACGTGAAGCCAGTGATCCCTGTGGAGGAGCCTATATCTCCGCTCTTGGACTGACCAGTGACGCCCGATTGCACAGGAACGCCAGTGTACCTGCAACATCCAGGGTAAAGAGTCATGCCTTGGGTCATCTCTGCTTTTAACCACGCTTCTCTTCGAATGTCTTCTTCTGCTTCTAACACATGGCTGAATTGTTGAGTGTTTTTTTTCTATTGACCTTTATGAAGATCGCTGTAGACATATCTCGGATCTCTTGACTTGCGGTGATTTGGGTGTAGATGTAGATCCGGAACGTTTTACGATGGATGATATGTTTGTTGAACTGACCTTTCTTTTGAGATTATGGTTGACTTGGATGAAACTACTTCCTCTGGTGGTGGGTCTTGGTCGAGCTCGGTGCATTGTGTTCATTGTTCTTCTCTCTTGTATTTACCAGCAAGGTGAAGAAGCGGAGAACTGTGACGACCTGGCTCTGGCCTTGAGCAGAGGATTGCAACTTGATACGCAGAGGAGTAGCAGAGATTCCTTACAATGTTCTAGTGGGTACAGCACACAGACCACAACCCCATGCTGTTCAGAAGACACCATCCCATCACAAGGTATCCTTCTTACTGCCATTGGTGAATTCCTTTATTTGTAGACCCTTGTTGTACCGGCTGGACACTCATAACCTTATATGATCCTGATTTTTTAAACCTTGCTCTTGTCTTCAGTTTCAGATTACGATTACTTCTCGGTGAGTGGAGACCAAGAACCTGACCAACAGGATTTCGATAAATCTTCCACCATCCCTCGAAACAGTGACATCAGCCAGTCCTACAGGAGGATGTTCCAGGCTAAACGTCCAGCCTCCACCGCTGGGCTGCCGGCAGCTTTCGGACCTGTTATCGTCACTCCTGGTGTTGCCACCATACGTAGGACACCATCCACCAAACCATCAGTGAGACGTGGCACCATTGGTGGAGGTCCCATACCAATAAAGACACCAGTTATCCCTGTTAAGACCCCCACAGTGCCAGATATGCCAGGTGGGCTCCCCACCAGCACAAGCGAAGAATGCTCTGAGCAAAGTCCTGACTCGCCTTCCCCCATGGAGGCTTCGGTGCTTACCGGCGAAATACCAACATCACTGTGGAGTGGACAGGCTTCTGTAAATCCCCCAGTCCCGGGACCACAAGGCATGATCATGGAAGAACAGAGGCAAGGAAGGTCAGAAAATGATGAGGAGGATGATGATCAGGATGACTCTTACATCCCTGATGCCCCGATTCAAGCCCACCCAGGGGGAACCGAGTCGGCACCATCGGAGACACCTCAAGGAGAAGATATGCTAATTGCTATCCGCCGTGGAGTGAAACTTAAGAGAACCACCACGAATGATCGCTCGGCCCCTCGGCTCTCCTAGAAGAAATGGGATATGAAGGTTTGGGACTACAGGACTTCACCCTGGTGGCCACTCTCTTTAACCCATTCCAGTCCGTGATCGGCGGATTGTTTCGGAGCGTACCCAGGGATGACTCTTAATAAAAGAAGATATATAAATATATATATTCTCACAGCAGAGTAGAAGAGCAAGGTTACTATCTGTCCGTGTCCTCATACTGTAAATAGTGATTGGACTTCTGCACATAGTTACTCCCCCGTTTTACGTTTCTCGGTTATTTTTGGTCCCTTCCCATTTTTTTCGTTCCCGTTTTTTTTTTTCCATAAAGTGCCAAAATCTTCTTTTTTTCGTTTTATATCTCTACGTCTTTGTAAATTTTAAACCGCTTTTAGATGGGATAGGAACCAGTGTGCATCGTAACAGAAGAAGGACTGTTTTTGTGAACCCCCCCTTTAAGAAAAAAAAAAAAAAAGACAAAAAACTTTGTATAGATCAAGCATGAGCGTACCTTTGTGGCATGATGGGAGATGTAGTCCAACAACCGTTGCACAGCCGGAGGATGATGAGGTGTAGAACACCTCCGAGTCATAGCAGCTTAGATTTTCCTATACACGACTACAAGCTTAGGTTTTTGTTTTTTTTTAATTATTATTATTATTGTTATTTCAATTTTTTTTAACTGTTATAAATTATTAACAATTTAAGCAATATAAAAAAAATATAAAAAAAAAATAGCATGTAACCAGGGGGACTAAAGGGTTAAGAACGCCATGATAACATATGCTGTCACCTACACACACACGACACTTGTAATCTAGTCATTCATTGCTTGTAGTTCCTAAGCCAACCACAGTGTTCCTCATCCATCGAGTGCTTTCGACCCCCCATCAGTATACACGTCATATGTAATATATAGAAGACCCACTGTGTCATTTTTAGTACCGTATGTAATTTCTTACTGTGCCTACAGCGCCACCCGTGTCTACTGGTTGTGGGTGGTATTGCAGCTAGTTCACACGTAAATTACGTGTGGCTTATTTTGGTCCTGAAAAAAAACACTTCCTAATTTTTTGTAAAAACCGCTTCCCCTCCCGTAAAGTGAATGGGACGCAAAAAACGTGTCTCGTTTTTCGCCTCCCATTCACTTCTATTGCTTTCTTCAGGTGGAAAACGCCTGAAGCAAGGTCATGTCCCTTCTTTTTTTCTGTTAGCCGTCTACATAGACCACCATTGTATGGAGGCGGATTTTGAGGCGAAATCCGCCGTCAAAATCAGCCTCTTTGCCCCCGTGTGAACTAGCCCTTAATGGGATTGAACTGCAATACAACACACAACCTGTTGACGGGGGTGGCACTGTAATCCAGTGCAACCCTTTTAACGCTACCAGACTCTGTTGTTGGCAGCCATTTTGTGGGCTGAAGTATTAGCTATCACATATAGGGAGTTGGCACATGCAATGGCTGCCTCCAATGAAGACCGGTATCGCGTCCCTGCTTGTTTTTCATCTTTTTTTTTCTTTCTTTAGTAAATACGTGCGCTCACATTATCTCACCAAGTACTAACATAATAAGGGGTTAAGTATAATGTTAATTATAATAATTAAAAAAGGCTAAGGCAATTCTAAAGATATTAAACAATTACGGTAGCTGGGAGTTCACAGATGTAAAATAGAGATTAAAAAAAAATAAAAAAAGTTAGTAAAAATAAAATGTAAAAAAAAAAAAAAATTTCAAAAAATTGCTTATTCACCTATAAGACCCAGCGGGCTGGGTCGTGTTTGCAACGTTTGATCACATCTTAATGACACTTTACACCCACACGTCGCTGTTAAGTATTGTGGAGGCAAATGGTTTAACAAAAATTTTTTTTTTTTGTAAATTTTTGACACGAATTTGGCACAGGATTTCCATTGACTGAAGGAATATTTTGTTTTGAGGATATTCTCTGTGAATGATTCTTTGGGTTATATGTTATGTACTTTTTAGACTGTTTAGTGGTGGGGATATAACACTGTAGCAAAAAAAATAATACAAAAATAGATGTATATAGTAATGCTGACCGCCACTTTAAGAGGTCAAAAGAAATCTGCAGACGTGTTAGACGATGGAACGGCCAGTGGAGAGACCACTGAAATGGGTTTAGGTCTTCGAGACGTAAAGTGACTCCCGGATCAGGGTCATGTCACGTAAAACGAGGAAATTTTTTGTTTTTACCAATCTTGACAGCTGGCCAAGCACATTAGATCTACTGTATGTGGGGGGCTTCCAACTATCCTTGATGTCGGAGATGGAAAAATTTACTTTTTAGCATTGATCAGTCTTTTGTTCTCATGAGATTCCAAAAATTTGCAACTTTTTTTTTAGATATATTCGCCAAGGCTGCCATGGTAGTTGGATGGTAGAAGACGACTTTTGGAGACAAAAAGTTAGCTTGTGGGTAATACAACAAAAACTTTCTTAGAAACAGTCGTGGCCAGTCATATTTTCCCTTTTCTCCTTCGTTGACCCTTCTTTTTGAGTTAGTTTTTGACGTGAGGAGCCCAGTGTAGGTATCTGGAATTTTTGGCACTGGATTGATGGTTCCTCTTGTTGGCAATAGGAGGCCATAATTATATAGGAAGATCTATATCACGTAGGCCTCACTCGAATGGTTACGGGACCACTCACTGGACCTTATGTATCAATATTGTCGTGGTGGGGGCAAAAATATCTCCATGTTTTAGGTTTCCATCATTTTATTAAATTTTTTTAAATGTTTTTACTTCTAATAAAGTTCCCTTAGTCTTTGGCCTAAAAACCGATCTCTCAGATTCACAGATACAAGAATGATGCCATGCCAAAGCTCCATGTTATGTGACCCCCCCCCCTCCCAAAAAAAACTAAAAATATAAATTTTTGAATACCTTTTCTCCCCTATATTTGTAGACACATGGGAGTGATATTAACAGATATTCCTTTCTAGGGCAATATCGCGAAAGGGTCAGCAAACAAGATTTTGGTTCTTAAAGGAAAATGCACAGCAGGTTACAGAAGCCTAAGCCCCCGGCAGGTTACGGAAGCCTAAGCCCCTGGCAGGTTACGGAAGCCTAAGCCCCTGGCAGGTTACGGAAGCCTAAGCCCCTGGCAGGTTACGGAAGCCCCTGGCAGGTTACGGAAGCCCCTGGCAGGTTATGGAAGCCTAAGCCCCCGGCAGGTTACGGAAGCCTAAGCCCCCGGCAGGTTACGGAAGCCTAAGCCCCCGGCAGGTTACTGAAGCCTAAGCCCCCGGCAGGTTACTGAAGCCTAAGCCCCCGGCAGGTTACGGAAGCCTAAGCCCCCGGCAGGTTACTGAAGCCTAAGCCCCCGGCAGGTTACTGAAGCCTAAGCCCCCGGCAGGTTACGGAAGCCTAAACCCCCGTCAGGTTACGGAAGCCTAAGCCCCTGGCAGGTTACTGAAGCCTAAGCCCCCGGCAGGTTACCGAAGCCCCTGGCAGGTTAAGGAAGCCTAAGCCCCCGGCAGGTTAAGGAAGCCTAAGCCCCCGGCAGGTTACGGAAGCCTAAGCCCCCGGCAGGTTACGGAAGCCTAAGCCCCCGGCAGGTTACGGAAGCCTAAGCCCCCGGCAGGTTACGGAAGCCTAAGCCCCCGGCAGGTTACGGAAGCCTAAGCCCCCGGCAGGTTACGGAAGCCCCTGGCAGGTTACGGAAGCCCCTGGCAGGTTATGGAAGCCTAAGCCCCCGGCAGGTTACGGAAGCCTAAGCCCCCGGCAGGTTACGGAAGCCTAAGCCCCCGGCAGGTTACTGAAGCCTAAGCCCCCGGCAGGTTACGGAAGCCTAAGCCCCCGGCAGGTTACTGAAGCCTAAGCCCCCGGCAGGTTACTGAAGCCTAAGCCCCCGGCAGGTTACGGAAGCCTAAACCCCCGTCAGGTTACGGAAGCCTAAGCCCCTGGCAGGTTACTGAAGCCTAAGCCCCCGGCAGGTTACCGAAGCCCCTGGCAGGTTAAGGAAGCCTAAGCCCCCGGCAGGTTAAGGAAGCCTAAGCCCCCGGCAGGTTACGGAAGCCTAAGCCCCCGGCAGGTTACGGAAGCCTAAGCCCCCGGCAGGTTACGGAAGCCTAAGCCCCCGGCAGGTTACGGAAGCCTAAGCCCCCGGCAGGTTACGGAAGCCTAAGCCCCCGGCAGGTTACAGAAGCCTAAGCCCCCGGCAGGTTACCGAAGCCTAAGCCCCCGGCAGGTTACCAAAGCCTAAGCTCCCGGCACATTGGATATTTGATGTCAAAAATGCAATATTGTCAATGGTGCTAGTCTCAGAAAACCAACTCTGCAAATTCCTTGTTGGCTATCGTTCGAGTTGTAAAGTAATGTGTGAAGTTGTCGTGTTTCATGTATGAAGACGTTCGCTACTGTGATTCCTTTCAAGATGTTATGTTACAGTACGGCGTTATTAAAGGGCATGGTCATAGACAAATAATAAATAAACTGTTGATTTTTTTTGCTTTTTTCTTAGCCCTAAAGGTTTTTCTTTTTGTAAGCTTGACCATTCAACCAGCCACTCTGTATGTTCATGGCGAGCAAGATCAATAACAAGAAGGCAGCCATTTTGTAGAAAGTTTACTCATAGTATCCCGCACCATGTCATTGGAACAAAACGGATTGGGAACCCTCGGCGGAAGCGAGTACATCACGGAATGGACTCAGATGTCACTCCGTGTATATTGATGTACAATCGTCCCCCCGTCAGATGTCACACTCGGTCGTTTACATGGGGCCTTAGATCACCATAGGAGCTAATGCGGACACTAATATACATCCATATTACAGGCATGTTATGGCAACCTAAGGGCTCATTGGCCATCTAGACTGAAGCCTATGAGGGATCCCTGAAATCGGATTACCCAGGGGGGCGCACAAAGTGCTTTGTTCATGGCCGAGTGTAGAACTATGTTGTCTGAGTTAGGCCTTAGACTGAGGTAAAATGGCCGGGATCAATAGTGTTGTGTGACTAGTAAACTGACTAGTTACCTGCTCACAAAATGGCCGCCCCCGTGATTTATTTTTGGATCAAGATCTAACCCAACCTTTCACGCACAACAAGCTAACTGAAATCCCAGAAGGTAGCCATCTTGTTAATTTCCATAGCACACAACGGGGCAGATGGATTGAAAGGAATGGTGTTAGCAACTAATCACAGCGCAGCTTTCATTTCATATTCTGCTTATTAAAGATTAAACCTGCGCTGTGATTGGTTGATGTGGGAAACTAACACTATTTCTATTGGACAGTATATAAATCTTACCGGAGAGCTTTGCGGTTACAGACGGCAGCCATCTTGTCTGAATAAACATCACCGCTAATGCTTCATGGGAGTCAGGGAGATTTGGGACACAAAACCACCCACAAACCTTTATGGATTGGGGGTTTAGTGTCTGAAATCGACAAAGAGCTCATCTTATCTTAATAGGCCATGTGGAAACGGTCCCTGGTTTTATGAGCAAAATAAAGTTTTTGTCTGAAACCATCGCCATGAGCTGATCCCCTCAGTGTCTCCAACCTGAAAGGCATTGTCTTTAATGACACAACCCCTTTAATAAACCCAGTAGTTTATTGATAATCTTCCTATTTGGGGCTGTTGGTACAGTCCACAAAATGGCTGCCCCTCACCTATGTACAGGATAGGTACACCTTAATACGGCGCAGTTTACGTACACGCCCAGCTAGAGAAAGTCGCAGTAGACATTTTGTATACTCAACAATTCAATCCTTGGCTTGTAGAGGGTCCATTGGCCCACAAAATGGCCGCCCACTGTGTGTTCCTGAGGGGTCCACTTTTTAAAAAATTTTTGGTTACTATAAGGACGCAGTTACCCATGTCTGAAATGAATAAAGTGACTAGTATAAAGTACGTGGTTGTCCTTCCCCTCCGACCAGTAACGTGTAGTATGACAATACCACCCGCGGTCACTGTAGGATTACGCCCTCTTTTTATCGTTCTGTTTTGTGTTCTTTTTGCATATTGTATCGCAGTGTCACGGCGAAAGACGCGAGTCAGGACGACGACGTGCGCCTCTTCTGCTCTTGTGTTTAGTTGCTAGTTTGTACTGAGAGTTGACCTCTCCCTGTGCAGGTTGTTTTTCATTGTTTCAATGACTTTTTGCTGTAACTGTGCCTCCCTGTACATGTAACGATTGCTTCAGCCTACATAAAAAAAGAATAAAGAAAACCTGGATAAAGGCATGTGCGTTGTCTTGTATGAACTCATTCCTCTTGGTGGCAGACTCCTGCCTTCAAGGGCACCTCCAATTCTAAAACAACTTTCCATAGACTTCTATGTCTGAGCTTGGATACCAAGCTGTGGGACCGAGAGCCTTCAGAATCTGTAGCAACAAAGAACGTGGCCCTTTAGCATCCAACAACCACACACTATCCTAAAGGTCCGATGAAATGCCACAAAACTTTAAGCTTAGCAACTTAAAATCTTAATGTGCCGTCACTCGGTCAAGGAGTTTGGTGCCAGGAAAAGGCTTCTCATAGCCATAGCAAAATAGAAATAAATTTCCTGCACTCAAATTAATGCTTCCAAGATATTGTGAACTTTTATTAACATCCGACAAAAACGTTTCGGTCTTATATAGACCTTCTTCAGTTTGTCTGGTGGGTGCAGGAGATGAGAACTAGCCAGAAGTCCTGGAGGATTTGCAGGGAGCCCCTGAGATCAGCCAACACTTTACAGGTGGAGCAGAGGCTGCAAATAAAACATGGCCCTACAACGTGGCACCTGAGGTCCTCAGGTGCCACGTTGTAGGGCCATGTTTTATTTGCAGCCTCTGCTCCACCTGTAAAGTGTTGGCTGATCTCAGGGGCTCCCTGCAAATCCTCCAGGACTTCTGGCTAGTTCTCATCTCCTGCACCCACCAGACAAACTGAAGAAGGTCTATATAAGACCGAAACGTTTTTGTCGGATGTTAATAAAAGTTCACAATATCTTGGAAGCATTAATTTGAGTGCAGGAAATTTATTTCTATTTTAAGCTTAGCAAGATAGTGATCAAGATAGATCTTAAGACTGTGACATTGTCCCCAAATGTACTGGAACCCGCAGCAACTGCTGATAACACTGGGGATGGTAATAGGGTCACGACGTGACCTGCCTGTGACAGCGGAGGGGCTCATTATGTGAGGCAGTAACGGCGGGTCACATGGTAGTCCTCAATAGTATCTGCGGGCAGCAGAGAGATCTGTTCATACAGTAACCCATGCAAGAAAAAACAGGTCACACTGTGATCTTGTAACTCATTGGAAGAGGTGAACGCAGGACAAGGAAAGACGCTGAGGGGACAACTATTACCATTGGGGGGCGGGGGGAATAAATAAATAAAAATCACTGGATTGTTCCTTTAATGAGGAACCCAGAGACAGCCACCATGTTTGTGTCAGTACATATCATATCCTATAACACTACTATGCTGGAGCATCTGTTTTTGGAACTGTGTATTTCATTCTACTGTTATTCCTCCTGGAAATGTATATATAACTGAACATTGGGTGTTACCAGTTGGTGCGTATCCCTGTACTCTCAGATTGCTAGCACTGTCATACTATGGTAGGGGCGCAGCCTGCACCAAAGGGAATGGTAACACCCAGTTGTCAATGTACTAAGAAATTTCCAGGAGGAAAAACAGAGAAACATTAGAAAGCAGAAAAGATACTTCAGATTGTTATTTCATTTTTCTAAGTCAAACATAGAAGGTTTTATTTCTTTAGTCCTTCATTCATTAGATGGATTTAAGTGGGCGCCATGTTGTACCTGTTACCCCGCTGGCCATGGAGTACAGGAACACTGGCGGCCCCAACAGCAGGGGGGGGGGGGGAGGGGGGCCCAGACGTAGAAAGTGATTAACAAAGCAGACAAATCAGAGCCTGAATTATCTAGACATTTAATATATACTGATCAGGTCATGTATACGGTGACAACAGCTATTCGATGTGCATGACTGTTCCTATGTGGGCCTTTCACGTGGTCTTGTCACATAATCCCACCACAGGGGGGGCAGGTCACCCTCTCTGCGGGCCGGGGGCAAGGCTTCAGTCTTTGGACCGTCACTTGGGGTCTCCTCCATAAGTTGCTGAACCTGAGGAGAAGAAGAACAATGTATCAGCTACACATGACCGGCCATTACATACATCCTACAACATGGCTGCTGAATCCGGGAGGTTGGATTATGTGGCGCCGTTCCTGCAGGAATCACCGCGGCCTCCTTATGTATTCCAAAGCCTGAAAACCCCATAGTGTAAGATATCATGCTGTGGGTGAAAACTGCAGCACAAGTTACTTTGCAATCTAGGATTAAGTGAGAATGTGACGTCTCATTCACTGTTAGTTCTGTATATCAAAGAAGATTAGCCCCTGCAAATACATCCTGTGTGAATACACCTTTATAGCACAATATTACCAGTCCACAGCTATGACTGCACCAGATCAGAACCAGCAGAGCTATAGAGTGCACGATATACTACATGGCCATGACAGTGCACTGACCTCACGATCCCAGCTGGCTTCACGAAGCTTTTTCCACTGCTCTCTCTTAGCAAAGTAGTCTGGGTACATGGCCTTCTCCGATGGATGCCAGTGCTCCAGACACCACTCGGGCACCTGAGGACAACAGACAAATCATATACATGGTATTACATATACAGGTATATATCATACAGGGAGAGAAGCTGAGCTCTGTGATATATAGGTTATATGATAGAGGAGAGAAGCTGAGCTGTGTGATATATAGGTTATATGATAGAGGAGAGAAGCTGAGCTCTGTGATATATAGGGTTATGTGATAGAGGAGAGAAGCTGAGCTCTGTGGTATATAGGTTATATGATAGAGGAGAGAAGCTGAGCTGTTATATATAGGGTTATATGATAGAGGAGAGAAGCTGAGCTCTGTGATATATAGGGTTATATGATAGAGGAGAGAAGCTGAGCTCTGTGATATATAGGGTTATGTGATAGAGGAGAGAAGCTGAGCTCTGTGATATATAGGTTATATGATAGAGGAGAGAAGCTGAGCTGTTATATATAGGGTTATATGATAGAGGAGAGAAGCTGAGCTCTGTGATATATAGGGTTATATGATAGAGGAGAGAAGCTGAGCTCTGTGATATATAGGGTTATATGATAGAGGAGAGAAGCTGAGCTCTGTGATATATAGGTTATACAGTCCTATGAAAAAGTTTGGGCACCCCTATTAATCTTAATCATTTTTAGTTCTAAATATTTTGGTGTTTGCAGCAACCATTTCAGTTTGATATATCTAATAACTGATGGACACAGTAATATTTCAGGATTGAAATGAGGTTTATTGTACTAACAGAAAATGCGCAATATGCATTAAACCAAAATTTGACCGGTGCAAAAATATGGGCACCTCAACAGAAAAGTGACATTAATATTTAGTACATCCTCCTTTTGCAAAGATAACAGCCTCTAGTCGCTTCCTGTAGCTTTTAATCAGTTCCTGGATCCTGGATGAAGGTATTTTGGACCATTTCTTTCTACAAAACAATTCAAGTTCAGTTAAGTTTGATGGTCGCCGAGCATGGACAGCCCGCTTTCAAATGATCTGAAAACAAAGATTGTTCAACATAGTTGTTCAGGGGAAGGATACAAAACGTTGTCTCAGAGATTTAACCTGTCAGTTTCCACTGTGAGGAACATAGTAAGGAAATGGAAGAGCACAGGGACAGTTCTTGTTAAGCCCAGAAGTGGCAGGCCAAGAAAAATATCAGAAAGGCAGAGAAGAAGAATGGTGAGAACAGTCAAGGACAATCCACAGACCACCTCCAAAGAGCTGCAGCATCATCTTGCTGCAGATGGTGTCACTGTGCATCGGTCAACTATACAGCGCACTTTGCACAAATAGAAGCTGTATGGGAGAGTGATGAGAAAGAAGCCGTTTCTGCACGTACGCCACAAATAGAGTTGCCTGAGGTATGAAAAAGCACATTTGGACAAGGCAGCTTCATTTTGGAAACAAAAATTGAGTTGTTTGGTTATAAAAAAAGGCGTTATGCATGGCGTCCAAAAAGAAACAGCATTCCAAGAAAAACACATGCTACCCACTGTAAAATTTGGTGGAGGTTCCATCATGCTTTGGGGCTGTGTGGCCAATGCCGGCATCGGGAATCTTGTTAAAGTTGAGTCGCATGGATTCCACTCAGTATCAGCAGATTCTTGAGAATAATGTTCAAGAATCAGTGACGAAGTTGAAGTTACGCCAGGGATGGATATTTCAGCAAGACAATGATCCAAAACACCGCTCCAAATCCTCAGGCATTCATGCAGAGGAACAATTACAATGTTCTGGAATGGCCATCCCAGTCCCCAGACCTGAATATCATTGAACATCTGTGGGATGATTTGAAGCGGGCTGTCCATGCTCGGCCACCATCTAACTTAACTGAACTTGAATTGTTTGTCCAAAATACCTTTATCCAGGATCCAGGGACTGATTAAAAGCTACAGGAAGCGACTAGAGGCTGTTATCTTTGCAAAAGGAGGATGTACTAAATATTAATGTCACTTTTCTGTTGAGGTGCCCATACTTTTGCACCGGTCAAATTTTGGTTTAATGCATATTGCACATTTTCTGTTAGTACAATAAACCTCATTTCAATCCTGAAATATTACTGTGTCCATCAGTTATTACATATATCAAACTGAAATGGCTGTTATAAACACCAAAATATTTAGAACTAAAAATGATTAAGATTAATAGGGGTGCCCAAACTTTTTCATAGGACTGTATGATAGAGGAGAGAAGCTGAGCTGTGTGATATATAGGGTTATATGATAGAGGAGAGAAGCTGAGCTGTGTGATATATAGGGTTATATGATAGAGGAGAGAAGCTGAGCTCTGTAATATATAGGGTTATATGATAGAGGAGAGAAGCTGAGCTCTGTGATATATAGGGTTATATAATAGAGGAGAGAAGCTGAGCTCTGTGATATATAGGATTATATGATAGAGGAGAGAAGCTGAACTCTGATATATAGGGTTATATGATAGAGGAGAGAAGCTGAGCTCTGTGATATATAGGTTATATGATAGAGGAGAGAAGCTGAGCTCTGTGATATATAGGGTTATATGATAGAGGAGAGAAGCTGAGCTCTGTGATATATAGGGTAATAGGATAGAGGAGAGAAGCTGAACTCTGTGATATATAGGGTTATATGATAGAGGAGAGAAGCTGAGCTCTGTGATATATAGGTTATATGATAGAGGAGAGAAGCTGAGCTCTGTTATATATAGGGTAATAGGATAGAGGAGATAAGCTGAGCTCTGTGATATATAGGGTAATAGGATAGAGGAGAGAAGCTGAGCTGTGTGATATATAGGGTTATATATATGATAGAGGAGAGAAGCTGAGCTCTGTGATATATAGGGTTATATGATAGAGGAGAGAAGCTGAGCTGTGTGATATATAAGGTTATATGATAGAGGAGAGAAGCTGAGCTGTGTGATATATAGGGTTATATATATGATAGAGGAGAGAAGCTGAGCTGTGTGATATATAGGGTTATATGATAGAGGAGAGAAGCTGAGCTCTGTGATATATAGGGTTATATATATGATAGAGGAGAGAAGCTGAGCTCTGTTGATATATAGGGTTATATGATAGAGAAGAGAAGCTGAGCTCTGTGATATATAGGGTTATATATATGATAGAGGAGAGAAGCTGAGCTCTGTGATATATAGGGGTATATGATAGAGGAGAGAAGCTGAGCTCTGATATATAGGGTTATATAATAGAGGAGAGAAGCTGAGCTGTGTGATATATAGGGTTATATGATAGAGGAGAGAAGCTGAGCTCTGTGATATATAGGGTTATATGATAGAGGAGAGAAGCTGAGCTCTGTGATATATAGGTTATATGATAGAGGAGAGAAGCTGAGCTCTGTGATATATAGGGTTATATAATAGAGGAGAGAAGCTGAGCTCTGTGATATATAGGGTTATATAATAGAGGAGAGAAGCTGAGCTGTGTGATATATAGGGTTATATAATAGAGGAGAGAAGCTGAGCTGTGTGATATATAGGGTTATATGATAGAGGAGAGAAGCTGAGCTCTGTGATATATAGGGTTATATAATAGAGGAGAGAAGCTGAGCTCTGTGATATATAGGGTTATATAATAGAGGAGAGAAGCTGAGCTGTGTGATATATAGGGTTATATAATAGAGGAGAGAAGCTGAGCTGTGTGATATATAGGGTTATATGATAGAGGAGAGAAGCTGAGCTCTGTGATATATAGGGTTATATAATAGAGGAGAGAAGCTGAGCTCTGTGATATATAGGGTTATATAATAGAGGAGAGAAGCTGAGCCCTGAGCAGGGTTATAGTTGGAGGAGGAGAAACAGAGGAACACCACAAGGTAAGGGTTATTAGAGAAGCTGCTGCAGAGTTGCGGCCGGTATACGTTGTAGCACATACACATCAGGTTGTGACACGTGCGCACTGTATCGCCCGATCACTGTCCTGCCACCTTATTGGGGGTTCAGCAGAGGGGCCCTGCAGGGTGTTACGGTCATGTGGCCCATTAGGTCTCACTATCAGCTTTATCATGGAGGACCCAGCACATCTCAGCATAATACGGACACGGACTCCCCGGTGCTACAAGGAAACCGTTCCGAGGTTGCTGCAGCAGATCACTGGATCTCTTGTGATCATCTTATCAGGAGACCCTTTAACAATAAGGAACTGTCCCCCATTATGGCGCTATCCATGACTGACCTTGTAGCAATCGTATCTCTCGTAGGACGTTCCTCCGGGGGAGTCTGGGAAGATGTACGGCTGGGGGTGCTGGCGCAGGTAGAACTCCTCTTCTCCCGTCTTCAGCATTAGCGTCGCCTTCACCAAATCCTTCTCATTCTTATTTTCATCGAAGCGAGCTCTCAGCAGACAGGCCTCATAGCGGAACTGGTCTCTGTGCAGGGAGGATTACACGACGGGTTATTATCTGGCAGGGCCGCCTGGATAAAGCCACGTACACACACAGCGGTCACAAGGAGCATCTTAAAGCAAAACCCGGCCGTGGCACCTTCATTCTGATGATCATTGTCTAGGGGTCACCTGGATATGGAATAACCTGCCGATCCAATCACAAGAATCAGGGTCGCATCCCCTGCCCAAATGGACCAGCAGATAAGAGCGGGATCCTCTCTATAGGACTGCAGCTCAGCTAGCCATGACACTCCCGCTGCTGTCAAACTACAACTCCCAGCATGCTTCATTCACTTCTATTGGAGATCCAAGAAGAGCAGAGCACGTGAGCATGCTGGGAGTTGTAGTTCCACAACACGTCATACGCCTAAGGGTCCAGCAGAAATCCGCTCCAGCCTAACATACAGATTCTGCTGCAGATTTCTCCCATCTACAATGAAAGTGATCAAACTCCGCAGCAGAAACTGGCGCGAGGAGCCAATGGCCTCTCCTATAATACGCAGCAGGTTTTATGTGCGGAAAATCTGCAGCAAATACACCACATGTCCTGGTGAGCTATTGGGCAGCGCATGTGTTATTAGCCCATATGGATGTCACAGAAGGTTCCCGCACTAGTCACTACCAGAGCTGTGGATTTCTCTTCTCCAGTCAGATCCAAAGCTAAAGCTAGATTTCTGCTGGGAACTGAACTGTTAAAGGGACGTTACCATCCAAGACATCCCATGACTAGGATCAGTTGCAGTGTGACCTCTGGAATGACGGGGTCACTGTGCAAATGTAGCGCTGCATCCTCTTCTAGGTTGTTCCTGCAGAGCAGCGCTCTCAGCCAGACACAGGTGCACGGAGCTGCTGCTGGATCCAGGCACCTGAACGGGGCCAACTGCACCCCCCTGTACAGTGTGTAGAGACCGTGAGGGATCATTAGGGGTCACAGGTTATGTGATGTCACACAACTGCACAATGCAAACACTACAGGGCGCGAGTCACGGCTTTCTAGGGAGGTTTTTGTGGTGGAGGATGAAAGAGTGTTTGGGGGTGCTAAATTTGGGGCACTAAGTATATGGGTCCATGCATGTGAGTGAGTTGGAGGACACCCTAGTGCATTCACGTCAGATAACAGGAAGTAGAAAAGGACCTGCCCTATATTCACCCGATATTGGAACGGAATCGACTGGAACGTATTTAAAGGGGCTCATTTATAGAGTAACAGGGACACCGGGCACCCCTGTAATGAGCAAGTGCTGCTTCTATTTCACAGGCCATATAAAATCCCATTTATTGGTCATATGACCTGTTTGCCTCTCAGTCCCATTCAAGCAAACGGGACAGAGCTGTAATACCGGGTACAATGTATGGGGCTGTCCTTGGCCAGCGGTGAAGAGGCCGCAGTCTGATCGGTGGTGGTGCCGGGTGTCAGACCTCCGATACTGATGACCTCTCCTTATCCAATAAGTCATGGAGAAGCCCTTTAAGACACTTCTAAGACATCCAATACACTTTGTACTGAAGTTTGCAAGATGTTTTCTGACCTCTGTTCACTACGAATGAGAAACCTTCAGTATTTACCACCAGAGAACCAGGGGTGACCCCGACCCTCTGACAGCAGAACTTGTGACAACCGCTGCACAAAATATCACAAACATGAAACGGGAAAAAAACTTTGCACTGGTTTACGGCGGACTGACGTGAAGTATGGTCACATGATCGCAGCGGCCAATCGAAACCCTGCAGGGTGACATGACCTGGACTACTAGATCCCTGTGTGATGAATGTGGAGCAGCCCTTTAAGCACATTTACTATTAGATCTGCCAATGGCGTCGGAGTCAGAAGTTTCCAAGGAATTCTGCAGACTTATACGTGACATATACGGTGCAATGTGTTACTATGGATTCAGCAACTGCGCAAAAGTCAGAGGCAAAATCTGCAAATCCTGAATATAAGCTGGAATCCATGCAGAGAGCTGGAGCAGAGAGGCTGCCGGGACATAATATAAGTCAGTGCCCCCCTGCCCCCTCCTCCGTGCCCGGCTGTCATTGAGTGTCCTCTCCAGGGGGCAGAGGCTGGTGCCAAGCACAACATGGCGTCCTCCGGGCCGGCCCCCGCAGCGCTGCCTTACCCGTCCACGTCTTCCTCTTACCTGAAGACACACCAGGACTCCAGGTGCCGCAGAGCCCTCTTGTACAGCCGCAGCACCTTCTGCTGGTGGCTCAGCAGCCCCGCCATCTTACCACCCCCTCCTCCAGCCAAGTCCTGCTGACACTGGCGGCTCACACCGGGGCGTGACGTGGTTCTCTACAGCGATTGGTCGTCCGGAGAGCACGTGATGAGGGGACGCTCGTTACGTAAACTGCAGCGTCTAGTCTTTGCGCTAGAGGGAAACTGGGCGCCATTTTGTCAGAGACCAAATTCTATCATATTTAACACAATATTGTCAGTCATGGAGACAAATGGTTACGAACAGACGAGAAAGAAGATTTAATAAAATGTATAAAGCGTTATCTTGGTTGTTATTGAGTTTTGCTTGTTGGATTTCTTCTGTAATGTCGGGTGTATTTCAGGGTGTATCAAAATGGAGGGGTGAAGGGGATAGCAAGATGATTGCTGGCCGCAGTGCATGCTGGGACAAGGAGGGAGGCTCAGCACGCTGGAGTCAGTATGTCAGTCTTCAGATTCATTGGTGAGAGGATTATTACCCCCTATCCCAGCCCTTCATACCCTCCTGCCCGTGCACAGCATGCCATGGTTGTGACTAAATACTAGACCCAGTAAGGACCTCTTCTATGTCTCCTATACTTACAAGGTGTCATCCCAGTGAGGTCCTTCCAGTGATAATATACACTCACCGGCCACTTTATTAGGTACACCATGCTAGTAACGGGTTGGACCCCCTTTTGCCTTCAGAACTGCCTCAATTCTTCGTGGCATAGATACAACAAGGTGCTGGAAGCATTCCTCAGAGATTTTGGTCCATATTGACATGATGGCATCACACAGTTGCAGTCGCAGATTTGTCGGCTGCACATCCATGATGCGAATCTCCCGTTCCACCACATCCCAAAGATGCTCCTCTATTGGATTGAGATCTGGTGACTGTGGAGGCCATTGGAGTACAGTGAACTCATTGTCATGTTCAAGAAACCAGTCTGAGATGATTCCAGCTTTATGACATGGCATTGCATTATCCTGCTGAAAGTAGCCATCAGATGTTGGGTACATTGTGGTCATAAAGGGATGGACATGGTCAGCAACAATACTCAGGTAGGCTTTGGCGTTGCAACGATGCTCAATTGGTACCAAGGGGCCCAAAGAGTGCCAAGAAAATATTCCCCACACCATGACACCACCACCACCAGCCTGAACCGTTGATACAAGGCAGGATGGATCCATGCTTTCATGTTGTTGACGCCAAATTCTGACCCTACCATCCGAATGTCGCAGCAGAAATCGAGACTCATCAGACCAGGCAACGTTTTTCCAATCTTCAATTGTCCAATTTCGATGAGCTTGTGCAAATTGTAGCCTCAGTTTCCTGTTCTTAGCTGAAAGGAGTGGCACCCGGTGTGGTCTTCTGCTGCTGTAGCCCATCTGCCTCAAAGTTCGACATACTGTGCGTTCAGAGATGCTCTTCTGGCTACCTTGGTTGTAACGGGTGGCTATTTGAGTCACTGTTGCCTTTCTATCAGCTCGAACCAGTCTGGCCATTCTCCTCTGACCTCTGGCATCAACAACACATTTCCGCCCACAGAACTGCCGCTCACTGGATGTTTTTTCTTTTTCGGACCATTCTCTGTAAACCCTAGAGATGGTTGTGCGTGAAAATCCCAGTAGATCAGCAGTTTCTGAAATACTCAGACCAGCCCTTCTGGCACCAACAACCATGCCACGTTCAAAGGCACTCAAATCACCTTTCTTCCCCATACTGATGCTCGGTTTGAACTGCAGGAGATTGTCTTGACCATGTCTACATGCCTAAATGCACTGAGTTGCCGCCATGTGATTGGCTGATTAGAAATTAAGTGTTAACGAGCAGTTGGACAGGTGTACCTAATAAAGTGGCCGGTGAGTGTATATATATATGTATACAGCCAGGTCCTTCCAGTGATAGTATATATATATGTATACAGCCAGGTCCTTCCAGTGATAGTATATATATATGTATACAGCCAGGTCCTTCCAGTGATAGTATATATATATATATGTATACAGCCAGGTCCTTCCAGTGATAGTATATATATGTATACAGCCAGGTCCTTCCAGTGATAGTATATATATATATGTATACAGCCAGGTCCTTCCAGTGATAGTATATAGCTGTCTCACACTGTATCCATCCTAAAGTTTGTGTGTTTGAATGTTTGTTCCTCAATCACAGCCAAACGCCTGTACAGATTTGGCTGAGATTTCGCACATACCTAGATATTTTGCCGGAAGGAATGAGAAGCCACCTCCCGAGCCGCGCACTCCCCCGACAGCCCCACCGGGACCGGCGAAACGATACTCCAGCTCCATTGTACAGCCTGTCATGGCGTCCTCGCTGCTCTGTCCACGGCGCTCCCATTGGTCCACGCCAGGCTCTGGGCGGGCCTGTGGAGAAGCGGCGCGGCCTGATACGTCCGAGGCAGTGTGTGGGCGGGCCGCTCTCTGCTCCCGAGCCCGCCCAGCATGGCGCCTACTCGCAGCTCCGGCTACGTGTGGCATACATGGTGCAGAGCAGTTACGCACATCTCCCAGCCATCCGCCCGACAACTATGTGGAGTGAGTGAGCGGAGACAGCAGCGTGGGAAGGTCCAACTATTTCTTTGTGTTACAAATCTAGGGGGACATAATGTAAGGGGCCTATGAAACTGGGGGCAGATAAAGAGCAGGAGGGAGCACAGCATGACACTGGGCCAGATGAAGGGGAGGAGAACGGCATGACACTGTGGCAGGTGCAGGGGGGGGAATGGCATCACAATGCTGCAGATGAAGGGGGAGCACGGCATGACACTGGAGCAGATGAAGGGGGGGGCCGTGTGGGGGCACATAAAAAAAACCCCATGAGAATGGGCGGAATCAACGTAAAAGTGGGTGGCGTTAAGTTTCCCTCGGCGCATATTTTCTCCCTCTTTCGACTCTTTCAAAAGTTGGGATGTATAGGTAGGTACAGAGACCGCGGTGCTTAGTATTGCAGCTCATCCCCATTCATTTCAATTAGATTGAATTACAGCATGGCCGTGTGATGTACAGATTCTACCTGAGTAGCAGTGGAGCTCAACAGCATATTCCTAGAATACTCCTTTAGGCTAAGGCCCCACGTTGCGGAAACGCAGCTTTATTTGTTGCAGTTATTTGAGCCAAAGCCAGGAGTGGATTGTGCAAAAGGTAGAAGTATAAGAACTTCCTATTAGAGATGAGCGAACACTGTTCGGATCAGCCAATCCGAACAGCAAGCTCCCATAGAAATGAATGGAAGCACCTGACAAGTACACTTTGCCGGCATCACAGGTGCTTCCATTCATTTCTATGGGTGCGTGCTGTTCGGATCGGCTGATCCGAACAGTGTTCGCTCATCTCTACTTCCTATATATTTCCTATTCCTCTTGTAGCCATTCTTGGCTTTGGCTCCAAAAACTGCAACAAAAAAGAAAACAAAACTGCATTTCCGCAACGTGGGGCCTCAGCCTTAAGGATCTCCATAGTGGAGTTACTGAATTCCTGCCTCCAGGCACCTCACATATTAGTAACCCTTACGCCGGCTTCACACGGACATTACAATTCGGGACACTGAAGCTGCGAGGAAGCCGGAACTCCAAGCATCATAAACAACTATACTGCTGACAACCAAATGTGTCCATGTGAAGCCGGCCTGAGGGTGCCATTACATGTGGTCTTTATTCACATTAGCGCATGTGATGTTGTTTCTACTCTGATCAAAAACACACCTGTGTAATAGAAGCCCTAGGGGGGGGGTTCAGGCTACCCTTGTTAATGTCCGTTGAGGGATGTCAGCAACAAACATAAACTGCAGCAGAGAAATGGACAGAGACAGTCAGTGACCATTCCCATTAACACTAATGTAAATGCAGGGTGTAGTGTGGGGGAGACTTGCTGAACTTTCTTGTTCTTTTAAAAATTAAACTGCCCCCCTGATGGCAGAATCATGTGTTCAGATAATCCCATAGACAATCGGACAACCATGTGAAGACCGTCCAAATTCTAACGTGTATGGCCTGTATAGTGCCCCCTCCCCATAGTATAATGCCCCTTATTGTTTACTTTAGAATATAATGCCCCATACATTATAATGCTTCCTTATTGACCCCACAAAGTATAATGCCCCTTAGTGTTGACCCCTTACTGGCCGCACACAATAAAACGCCCCTGAGTGTCACATACAATATAATGCCCCCTTACTGGCCCCACACAGTATAGTGCCCCTTAGTGGCACCTTAGTATATACCTCCTACATAGTGGACCCACACAGTGTAATGCCCCTTAGTGTACTGAAGACATTTTCTTCCTTGTGTTTGTTCTCAGACATCGGTATAAACCTGACGGATCCCATGTTCAGGGGAATCTATAGAGGCACAAAGAAACATCAAGGTAAGTTGTATCAGTAACGATGTCATACAGTGCACAACACCTAGGGGGCGCTCACTGTATACATATGGGCTCCTAATGATGAGAGACCAATAATGTGGCCCTCTGGGTGCGTCACACCAAAAATGTTCTCCCCTGTTCTTCCAGCACATAGAATTATAGAGTCAGGAGGGACCAAGCGTCACATGTGGCCCCTTCTGTGGCCCGGCTGGTCAGGACTTCCACCCAGTCCTTATCAGCTCATCCGTGGTCATTCCTGAGATAAGAATGATTCATGTTTTCTCTTCCATTTACAGATGACTTTGCAGATATAATTGAACGTGCTGTGAAGGTCGGCGTGGAGAAGGTGAGGGGGTGCATGTCCTGTCCCAACACACTCACTATTAACATGGTTGTCCAGTATTAGAAAACATGGCGGCTTTCTTCCAGGAACAGAGCCGCACTTGCCTCCATAGAAGTTAATGAAGCTGATCTGCAGTACTACTATGGGAGGGTTTCTTAGACATGCCCTGTGTAGGGAGGGGAGGAGATACGCTGTGACATCATCTATTCTCAGTAGTGATGTAAGGATGGCTCAGTGGTGTTATCTATAGAGGTCTTAACTTCTGTTGTAATATTGTCTGTAAAGTAAATGAGGTGATTGCTGCAAAGAAAGTCCCTACAGGATTGGCAAATGCCAGTCTACTGTTAGGCTAAGTGGTCAGAATACAATTGCAGGATATAGCACATTTTTGTTGACGGGTACAACTCGTTCACCAAAAATAACCAAACCTTCTGTTTATTTCTCTTCAGTTTATGATCACAGGAGGAAACCTACATGAGAGCAAAGAGGCGATCGATATGGCCCGGACCAATGGTATTTATCTATCACATATTTCGCTAGTCCCCCTATTCCTGAGAAATTGATTCAGGTAGTTTTCCGTTACCAAATTGAACTTAAGTTGTAGTTATCGTGAGTTATATCCTGTATTATACTCCAGAGCTGCGCTCCCTATTCTGCTGGTACAGTCACTGTGTACATACATTACATTACTTATCCTGTATATACTCCAGAGCTGCGCTCACTATTCTGCTGGTACAGTCACTGTGTACATACATTACATTACTTATCCTGTATTATACTCCAGAGCTGCGCTCCCTATTCTGCTGGTACAGTCACTGTGTACATACATTACATTACTTATCCTGTATTATACTCCAGAGCTGCGCTCACTATTCTGCTGGTGCAGTCACTGTGTACATACATTACATTACTTATCCTGTATTATACTCCAGAGCTGCGCTCACTATTCTGCTGGTACAGTCACTGTGTACATACATTACATTACTTATCCTGTATTATACTCCAGAGCTGCGCTCACTATTCTGCTGGTGCAGTCACTATGTACATACATTACATTACTTATCCTGTATTATACTCCAGAGCTGCGCTCACTATTCTGCTGGTACAGTCACTGTGTACATACATTACTTATCCTGTATTATACTCCAGAGCTGCGCTCACTATTCTGCTGGTGCAGTCACTGTGTACATACATTACATTACTTATCCTATATTATACTCCAGAGCTGCGCTCACTATTCTGCTGGTGCAGTCACTGTGTACATACATTACATTACTTATCCTGTATTATACTCCAGAGCTGCGCTCACTATTCTGCTGGTGCAGTCACTGTGTACATACATTACATTACTTATCCTGTATTATACTCCAGAGCTGCGCTCACTATTCTGCTGGTGCAGTCACTGTGTACATACATTACATTACTTATCCTATATTATACTCCAGAGCAGCGCTCACTATTCTGCTGGTACAGTCACTGTGTACATACATTACATTACTTATCCTGTATTATACTCCAGAGCTGCGCTCACTATTCTGCTGGTGCAGTCACTGTGTACATACATTACATTACTTATCCTGTATTATACTCCAGAGCTGCGCTCACTATTCTGCTGGTACAGTCACTGTGTACATACATTACATTACTTATCCTGTATTATACTCCAGAGCTGCGCTCACTATTCTGCTGGTACAGTCACTGTGTACATACATTACATTACTTATCCTGTATTATACTCCAGAGCTGCGCTCACTATTCTGCTGGTGCAGTCACTATGTACATACATTACATTACTTATCCTGTATTATACTCCAGAGCTGCACTCACTATTCTGCTGGTGCAGTCACTGTGTACATACATTACATTACTTATCCTGTATTATACTCCAGAGCAGCGCTCACTATTCTGCTGGTACAGTCACTGTGTACATACATTACATTACTTATCCTGTATTATACTCCAGAGCTGCGCTCACTATTCTGCTGGTACAGTCACTGTGTACATACATTACATTACTTATCCTGTATTATACTCCAGAGCTGCGCTCACTATTCTGCTGGTACAGTCACTGTGTACATACATTACATTACTTATCCTGTATAATTCTCCAGAGCTGCGCTCACTATTCTGCTGGTGCAGTCATTATGTACATACATTACATTACTTATCCTGTATTATACTCCAGAGCTGCACTCACTATTCTGCTGGTGCAGTCACTGTGTACATACATTACATTACTTATCCTGTATTATACTCCAGAGCTGCACTTACTATTCTGCTGGTGTAGTCACTGTGTACATACATTACATTACTTATCCTGTATTATACTCCAGAGCAGCGCTCACTATTCTGCTGGTACAGTCACTGTGTACATACATTACATTACTTATCCTGTATTATACTCCAGAGCTGCGCTCACTATTCTGCTGGTACAGTCACTGTGTACATACATTACATTACTTATCCTGTATTATACTCCAGAGCTGCACTCACTATTCTGCTGGTGCAGTCACTGTGTACATACATTACATTACTTATCCTGTATTATACTCCAGAGCAGCGCTCACTATTCTGCTGGTACAGTCACTGTGTACATACATTACATTACTTATCCTGTATTATACTCCAGAGCTGCGCTCACTATTCTGCTGGTGCACTATTCTGCTGAAGTGTTGTACCTATTGCCAAGCTTGCTGACTGTTTCCAGTGTAACATGCTGTGTACCTATGAGATCTATTTATAGACTATACTGTGGATTTGCCAGGTCGCTTCTTCAGCACGGTCGGCTGCCATCCCACCAGGTGTGGAGAGTTTGAGGCTGGAGACCCCGACCAGTACTTATCAGATCTACAGAAGCTGATAGAGGACAATAAGGGGAAGGTTGTGGCGGTCGGAGAGTGCGGCCTGGGTGAGTGTAACGCAGATCTCTGATTCTTTGTGCAAACCATAAATCCTGATCTTACCAGATTTCTTTTCTTCTGCGCAGACTTTGACAGACTGGAGTTTTGTCCAAAGGAAACACAACTGAAGTAAGAAGGATCCATCGCTCGTAACCTCTAATTCAGTGCAGTAATTTGGGTGTAACATGAGTCCAGCTGTGAGATATACTTATTGTAGAATACCTGGGGGGGGGGGGGTGCCGCTAAATCCGCATGACGTGTGCTGCCCCCAGACCCTAGGGGAAGGTAATGCATGTAGCACTGTTTCCTTGTTCAGGATCACAATGTGCCCAGCTGTAATCCTGCCCCTGCAAAATGTGACGTGTGGCCCTTGGCTGGAGCCCAGAGGCCACATTGTAGACCCCGCTGTCTTATGGTTGTATTTCTTCTCATTCTTCTTTCTATGAAGGTATTTTGAGCAGCAGTTTGCCCTGGCAGAGAAGTCTCGGCTCCCCATGTTCCTGCACTGTAGAAACGCTCACAAGGAGTTTTTAGGTAGGTGGACGTCACGTTTGGGTTACAATACTATGTGTAGGAATTTAATATAATGTATACTATCATATGACTTCCTAATAGTGTCTGCTTGCCTCTCTAGTCACACTCAGCAAAAATATAAAAATTCCAGCTGCACACAGCCACCACTAGGGGGAGCTCACCGAGGACAGATCTATACAGCTCAATAAAACGCAGTGAGCTCCCTCTAGTGGTGGCTCGGTGAAGGGCAGCAGATCAGTAATACATACACTCACCGGTCCCTTTATTAGGTACACCATGCTAGTAACGGGTTGGACCCCCTTTTGCCTTCAGAACTGCCTCAATTCTTCGTGGCATAGATACAACAAGGTGCTGGAAGCATTCCTCAGAGATTTTGGTCCATATTGACATGATGGCATCACACAGTTGCAGTCGCAGATTTGTCGGCTGCACATCCATGATGCGAATCTCCCGTTCCACCACATCCCAAAGATGCTCCTCTATTGGATTGAGATCTGGTGACTGTGGAGGCCATTGGAGTACAGTGAACTCATTGTCATGTTCAAGAAACCAGTCTGAGATGATTCCAGCTTTATGACATGGCATTGCATTATCCTGCTGAAAGTAGCCATCAGATGTTGGGTACATTGTGGTCATAAAGGGATGGACATGGTCAGCAACAATACTCAGGTAGGCTTTGGCGTTGCAACGATGCTCAATTGGTACCAAGGGGCCCAAAGAGTGCCAAGAAAATATTCCCCACACCATGACACCACCACCACCAGCCTGAACCGTTGATACAAGGCAGGATGGATCCATGTGTCAGAATCTATGTGTTAGAACCTCTGTTTCATCATGTGAAGATACTGTTCCAAGGATCTCCACTAGTGGCCGCTATTCAGGTGTCATTATTACTCCTACCACTGGAGGCTGCTGTTCCTTGACTCTTGCCCACAGTTAATGTGGCGAGTATTGCTTCATGACCATGGCCATCTTGTTTCCTGTTTGCGGCCATCTTGTTTCCTGTTTAGGCCTATATATACCCAGAGCATATTATAACCAATGCTTGAGTATTGTGTTTGTTCCCAGTCCTCTAGCTCTGAGGTATTCTTGCTCAGTATACCTTGGCTTCTCCTGCTTACCCGCTCCGTGTATCGACTCCTGGCTTCATCTGATTACCCGCTCCGTGTTTCGACTCCTGGCTTCACCTGACTACCCGCTCCGTGTACCGACTCCTGGCTTCACCCGACTACCCGCTCTGTGTACCGACTCCTGGCTTCATCTGACTACCCGCTCCATGTACCGACTCCTGGCTTCACCCGACTACCCGCTCTGTGCACCGACTTCTGGCTATCCATCGATCAAGTCTCTTACTCCGCTGTGTCTGCCGTCCTTCCTGGCTATCGGATTCCAGCTGTATCACCAGTATCGTAACAGGATACTCAAGCCTTAATAATGGAATCCGCCGGGATTAAGAGTCTGGAGGATCGTGTGAACCAGATGCACGGTACACTGTCCAAGCTTCATAGTGAGGTGCGTGACTTCAAGACTAAACATACGGCCTTGGAAAATCAGACTACACACCACATTCAAGTTTATGGACAAGCCATCCAAAACTTGCAGGAATTGGTACGTGATCTAACTGACCGCATGGTCAAACTGGAGTCCCAAGAGCGTGGTGGAACAGCATCTGCCCTTCCCACTCTGCCACTTCCACCCTTTAGGTTTGGTGGGGACCGAGATAAATTTCGAGGATTCCTCAATCAGTGCCAACTCTTTTTTGAAGCTCATCCCATGCATTACCCCACCGACCGATCCAAGGTTTTGTGCATCATCATGCTCCTGACACATAAGGCATTAGCCTGGGCTAGCCCTTTCATCGAGACAAACGATGTTCGGCTGAATAATTTAAAAGACTTCCTGGCAGCTATGAGTGAAGTGTTTGACGATCCCAACCGAGTGGCTACAGCGGAGGCGACTTTACTAGCACTACGCCAGGGCAAACGCTCAGTAGCTGAATATGCCTTGGAATTCAGGAGGTGGGTAATTGACACTAAATGGAATGATGCTGCTAAGCTTACAATCTTCAGAAATGGTCTTTCTGGGACAATAAAAGATGAGTTGGCACGTGCTGAAGCTCCCACTGAGGTGGATAAATTCGTACAACACTGTATCCGGATTGACACTAGATTGGCTGAACGTAAACAGGAGAGATGGGGCTCCTTGTGGTTCCGTAACAATAAGGCTGCATTCACACAGAGTAACGCCAGGCGTTTTTTGTGTGTTTTTTGCACATAGCGCCGCGTTTACGCCGCGTAGCGCCGCGTTAACGCCGCGTATACGCCGCGTTAACGCCGCGCTATTTAGCGGTGGCGTTGCCCGGCGTATACGCGGCATATACGCGGCGTATACGCGGCGTAAACGCGGCGCTATGTGCAAAAAACACACAAAAAACGCCTGGCGTTACTCTGTGTGAATGCAGCCTAACAGCTATACTTCTGTTTCAGCTCCGGCTACCAGAGACTCCCAGGAGAAAGGGTACCAGGAATCCGGAGTAGAGCTGATGCAAGTAGACAGCATGCAGAGATGTGAAAATGCTGAAAGAAGAGAACGTAGGCTTCGAGAGAATCAATGTTTCTATTGTGGAAAGAATGATCACTTCCTCATTAATTGTCCCCACCGGGGGCGCAAGACTGTTGCCGCTATGGTCGAACCAGAATTTTCAGATGAGGAATCTGTGTGCTCTGAACATGTTTCACCTGTGGTTGCAGTTACTCGCTCCATTGCACCTGGTATAGGAAAGGAGAACAAGGACTCCCACTGTGTTATGTCTGTAAAATTCCTAGCCAACTCCCAGTGGATATCCACACAAGCTATGGTCAATTCTGGAGCTAACGGTAACTTTATGGACATTGACTTTGCCAGAAGACATGGGGTGAAACTGCAAAAAAGGCGGTCTCCTATCGTTATGGAAACTGTGGACGGGTCTCCACTGAACTCAGGACCAGATGATCATGAGACCGAACCCCTGGAGATGGTCATGGAGCTTAATCACCATGAGGTCCTATCTTTCCTTCTAATTTCATCCCCACACTTCCCTATTATTTTGGGATTGCCATGGCTGCGTACACAGAACCCTATAATTGATTGGGAGACTAAGAAAATATCCTTTCCATCCGAGTCTTTACAACAAGAGTGTTTTTCTGAACAACCCCAGAGCAAGCCAGAGGAGAACCCTCAATCAACTACAGGATTACCAGTCATATATGCAGAATTCGCTGATGTCTGCGATAAGAAGAATGCTGACAAACTCCCGCCACACCGCGATTATGACTGTCCGGTGGAGTTGTTACCAGGTGCGGCTATACCTTTTGGAACCATCTATCCTTTAGCAAAGCCCGAACTGAAGTCTCTCAAGGAGTACATTGATGAGAATTTGGCAAAGGGATTTATTCGTCCATCTTCATCACCAGCAGGTGCACCCATATTTTTTGTTAAAAAGAAGGATGGTTCACTTAGACCATGCATCGACTACAGGGAACTGAATAAGGTTACCATAAAGAACCGTTATCCCCTGCCATTAATTCCTGAATTGCTGGAGAGAGTCCATCAAGCAAAAGTATTCACAAAGCTAGACCTCCGAGGAGCCTATAATCTTATTCGTATTAGACCAGGGGATGAATGGAAGACAGTGTTTAGATCACGATATGGGCATTTTGAATACATGGTCATGCCCTTTGGTCTTTGTAATGCACCGGCAACCTTCCAACACTTTGTTAATGATCTTTTCAGAGACTTATTAGACTTATTTGTTGTCATCTACCTTGATGATATTCTAATTTTTTCCAACACATTAGAAGAACATCAAGATCACGTGAAGACCGTGCTGAAACGTTTGAGGGACAACCAACTCTGCATCAAGCTGGAGAAGTGCGAATTCCATCAAAGAGAAATACAGTTTCTGGGTTATGTAATCTCTCCTTCAGGACTATGCATGGATACTAGTAAAGTTCAAGCAATCATGGACTGGCCCATTCCCAAAAATGTGAAGGAGGTGCAACGCTTTGTGGGATTTGCCAATTTTTATAGACGTTTCATCAAACATTTTTCGGAGATAATTGCACCAATTACCCGATTAACAAAGAAGGGAGCAGCCTTCGTCTGGTCCACGCAGGCACAAGAAGCTTTCTCTCAACTAAAGACTAAGTTTACAACAGCTCCCATATTGATACATCCTGATCCGGAACGTGCATTTATTGTTGAAGTGGATGCCTCGGATTGTGCAATCGGAGCCATTTTGTCACAAAGAGTTGGGGAAAAAGACATGCTACACCCTTGTGCCTACTTCTCAAGACGCCTGACCTCATCAGAAAAGAATTATGATGTAGGAAACAAGGAGCTCCTAGCGATCGTAGCCGCTTTCAAAGAATGGAGACATCACTTACAGGGCGCAACACAGCAAATAGTGGTCTTAACTGACCATCGCAATTTAGAATTTGTTAGATCTGCCAAATGTCTGTGTCCTCGTCAAGCCCGATGGAGCTTGTTCCTAAATCAATTTAATTTCTTAATTTCCTACAGGCCTGGTTCTCGGAATGGTAAGGCCGATGCCTTATCTCGAATGTTTTCCACTGAATCCTCTCCTGCAGAGCCACCAAAGACTATCCTCCATGAATCAAGATTCTTCGGGGTGATCCATAACACAGACCTGCTGGGGAAGATAAGAGAAGCCTATACAAGTGACCCAGTCTTGGCACATCCCCCCAATGATTTATCATTAGTCTTCAAGAACAAGGTGTGGATCCATGAGGACCGTCTCTATGTTCCTGAAGCAGTACGACTAGAAGTCTTAAAACTAATTCACGACTCCAAAATAGGGGGTCATAAGGGAGTGCAGAAGACACAAGAATTCCTATCCCGCTTCTTTTGGTGGCCTGATCATCTCAAGGATGTGAAGAAATATGTGACATCTTGCAGTACCTGTGCAAGGAATAAGATTCCGCGCTCTTCACCTATGGGATTGTTACAGCCCTTACCAATTCCATCTCGCCCCTGGGGATCAATTTCTATGGACTTTATCGTAGATCTGCCAGTTTCTAAGGGGAAGAATACCATTCTGGTGGTGGTGGATCGTCTCACTAAAGCCGCACATTTTGTCCCTTGTTCTGGATTACCTTCAGCTGAGGAGACAGCTGATCTTGTCATTCACAACATTTTTCGTCTTCATGGAGTGCCTGATGAGGTTGTCTCAGATCGTGGAGTACAATTTACCTCAAGATTCTGGCGAAGTTTTTGTACTGCATTAAATATCGATATTAATCTATCATCTGCCTTCCACCCTCAGTCGAATGGACAAACAGAGCGCACCAATCAGACCTTGGAACAATACCTACGATGTTATACATGTCATCTGCAGGACGATTGGTTTGACTTACTTCCTGTGGCAGAATTCTCTTATAACAACTCACAGCACGCATCAACGAAACAGACTCCATTTTTTGCAAATCTAGGTTACCACCCCAATATTCTTCCTAACTTTCCGATTGAGACCTTCATTCCTGCAGTCACCGATAGAATCCAAGCATTACAGCAAAATGTCAAGATGTTAAAAGAGACTCTGAAACTTGCTCAGGAAAAGTATAAGAAGACAGCTGATAGGTTACGCAGACCTTCACCGACCTTTCAGATAGGGGACGAAGTTTGGCTGTCTACTAAAAACTTAAAGCTCAATGTACCGTCAGTAAAACTAGGACAGAAGTTTATTGGTCCTTTTAAGATAACAGCACAAGTAGGCTCTGTGGCTTTCCGTCTCCAACTCCCCAAGACAATGAAGATACATCCAGTATTTCATGTGGCACTATTGAAACCAGTTGTTCCCAATCCGTTTCGAGGCCGTCTGTTGCCTCCTCCGGGTCCCATTAAAGTTGCTGGAGAAGAACACTACGTGGTTGAGAGAATTCTGGATTCTAGGATCTTCAGAAACCGTCTGCAATATTTAATACAGTGGCAGGGATATGGTCCTTCGGAAAATTCATGGGAGCCCATCAGCAACATCAATGCTCCTCGTTTGATTAGAGAATTCCACCAAAGATATCCAGACAAGCCAGGTCAAGCAGCGTCCAGAGGCCGCTGTTAAAGGAGGGAGTAATGTCAGAATCTATGTGTTAGAACCTCTGTTTCATCATGTGAAGATACTGTTCCAAGGATCTCCACTAGTGGCCGCTATTCAGGTGTCATTATTACTCCTACCACTGGAGGCTGCTGTTCCTTGACTCTTGCCCACAGTTAATGTGGCGAGTATTGCTTCATGACCATGGCCATCTTGTTTCCTGTTTGCAGCCATCATGTTTCCTGTTTAGGCCTATATATACCCAGAGCATATTATAACCAATGCTTGAGTATTGTGTTTGTTCCCAGTCCTCTAGCTCTGAGGTATTCTTGCTCAGTATACCTTGGCTTCTCCTGCTTACCCGCTCCGTGTATCGACTCCTGGCTTCATCTGATTACCCGCTCCGTGTTTCGACTCCTGGCTTCACCTGACTACCCGCTCCGTGTACCGACTCCTGGCTTCACCCGACTACCCGCTCTGTGTACCGACTCCTGGCTTCATCTGACTACCCGCTCCGTGTACCGACTCCTGGCTTCACCCGACTACCCGCTCTGTGCACCGACTTCTGGCTATCCATCGATCAAGTCTCTTACTCCGCTGTGTCTGCCGTCCTTCCTGGCTATCGGATTCCAGCTGTATCACCAGTATCGTAACACCATGCTTTCATGTTGTTGACGCCAAATTCTGACCCTACCATCCGAATGTCGCAGCAGAAATCGAGACTCATCAGACCAGGCAACGTTTTTCCAATCTTCAATTGTCCAATTTCGATGAGCTTGTGCAAATTGTAGCCTCAGTTTCCTGTTCTTAGCTGAAAGGAGTGGCACCCGGTGTGGTCTTCTGCTGCTGTAGCCCATCTGCCTCAAAGTTGGACGTACTGTGCGTTCAGAGATGCTCTTCTGGCTACCTTGGTTGTAACGGGTGGCTATTTGAGTCACTGTTGCCTTTCTATCAGCTCGAACCAGTCTGGCCATTCTCCTCTGACCTCTGGCATCAACAACGCATTTCCACCCACAGAACTGCCGCTCACTGGATGTTTTTTCTTTTTCGGACCATTCTCTGTAAACCCTAGAGATGGTTGTGCGTGAAAATCCCAGTAGATCAGCAGTTTCTGAAATACTCAGACCAGCCCTTCTGGCACCAACAACCATGCCACGTTCAAAGGCACTCAAATCACCTTTCTTCCCCATACTGATGCTCGGTTTGAACTGCAGGAGATTGTCTTGACCATGTCTACATGCCTAAATGCACTGAGTTGCCGCCATGTGATTGGCTGATTAGAAATTAAGTGTTAACGAGCAGTTGGACAGGTGTACCTAATAAAGTGGCCGTTGAGTGTAGTATTCCCACTGTGATAGTACAGGCGGTGAGCAGGCTGTGATAGTCCATGTCCGTGCAGTCTCCTGACGTATGACCATATCAGCGATGGCTGAGCACGTCAGACACTTCGTATCAGTCACATCTTGTCTCTGATCCCTAGACCGAGACTTGGAGGTTTCTTATTAATCACCTTATGTCCTAATTCTCCTATTTCAGATATAATGCGGAGGAATCGAGAGCGCTGCGTTGGGGGTGTGGTGAGTGTGTCATGTGACCAGAGATGGCGCTCACTTTCCTATTATACAATCCCTAATCCAATAGAGTCTAATGTAACATCTGACGTCCGTGCGATTGCCAAGATCTCTGCTTGCCACAAATAGCCTTGTTGCTGTGTAAGCGGAAAATCTAAATATACGGAATCGTTCTCACAGCTGGGAGGTTGTTACAATGTGTTAGGATAGACAAGAAGCACAAAGCAAAGATCCTGAAAATTGTAACATTTCTAAGGATGGGTTCAGACTGTCCGTTGCTCTCATCCGTCACAGCTTTTGACTCCTTTCAGTGAAATCCTGCAGTTTTCTCTCTCCCCCCCTGTGTCTGGCGTACAGGGCTGTGGGTCACTTTATACAGATCTATCTCAGGCATTGTAAAATGGAGAAACCTGCTTTTTGTGTCATATGTAAGCGCAGATTCTCATCCGTCATGTGTCACTATGGATGTTGTTCTACCTTTAGTATTTCCAGAGATATCACTGGTTGGCACTGGGCTATTTATATACAGCTGCACACAGTATATATATATATATATATATATTCCAATCCCCTGTCTATTCCACTAGTGATGTCTCTGGGAATTATAGAGGTAGAACTGAGTCCTATGTGTCCTATGGAAGGCGAGAATCTCCAATTTCATATGATACCAAAAGTAAGTTTTTACAATTTATAATGCGTGAGATATTGAAGGAAGCGTCATACAGCCCCGTCCACCATATACAGTGACAAGGACAGCTCTCAATAGAGGAGCAAGGGAAGGTGTGACCAATACAGGATCTCACAGAAAGGAGACAAGATAGGACTTCTATAGGAAACACTGCTGTGCTGCCATCTATAGGTTGCACACTGCATTGTTGGTGCTGCTGTGGAGATACTAGAATGGTGTGGTTAGAAGTGAGTTCTCGCTGGACTGGCATGGATCCAGTAGGTGGGACTGTCAGTAGTAGGCACTGCCCCTTGTGTCTGTGAAATGGCTTTACCGTGTTAGTGAGGGGCGATTACCGTATCCTGTGAGAAGGAGCGGCTCTATAGGTATACATGATGTATATAGTCCTGGTGATATGTGCCGGGTCAGTGCAGGCCCTAACATGGTGTCTCTTCATTCAGGTTCATTCATTTGATGGTACAAAAGAAGACGCAGAAGCCATCATCGGCCTGGATCTCTACATTGGCATCAATGGCTGGTAAGAGGGAATGCGGAGTTAGAGGGGACCTCCTAATGCACCCCATTAGTAAATAGTAAGTTAATGGGGGAGGGGATATTTCCTGCTTATTACGCCCCATTCATCTGCAGAGCTCGGCATTCCACCCTGGGAGACGGAATTCCTCTTCATTTTCTATCATGTGAACTGCCCCTTAGTGTTAGAAGACCCTTATGAGGATTTGTCCATATGAAATTCCCATAGCTGAAAAATTTAGGCATTTGAAGCTGATTTTTCAGCGGCGATCTATTCTGCCTTACTCAGGCCTATTGATTATCTATCCTAAGTATCGGTCATCCATTAATAATCCTGTAACACCCCAGTGCTGTCCCATCCCGTATCTCGCTGACGTGTCTGTACACGGATCCAGCTTTCCATTTCACTCTTACATTTTTACTTTTCCTTTACCAGTTCCTTAAAAACGGAGTCCAACCTGGAAGTGCTGAAGACCATCCCGAGCGAGAGGCTGATGATAGAGACAGGTGGGCACCAAGACAATAGGGACCCCTCAGTAGTGCAGCCTCGGGGTTTGGGCCTGGGGTTTCAAAGAATTATATCAAAGCATAGAAATAAGATATTACACATGGGTTTTCTTGATATACCCTACAGGAGGGGGTCTCCTGCTCCCCTCTATAGGGCCCTGCTCCTTCTTTGGCCAGAGATTTGACCTCAATACAGACCAAAGAATGTCCTAAGCATCCGGCCATAGGTATGGACAAAGTAGAGGCGTCGTCCTACCTTTTTATTGACTCTAGTTGCCCCTTCTGCATCTTGGAAGCCATACTTGACAATATAACCCTGCAGCCATCAGTGAGGGGTCTCAGCTCACCGATACCACCCACCCTATCACATGATCTCACTACACCTATAATGGAGAATTCTCCTCACATGACCATTGCGGACTGGTGCATTGTGCTCTTTCTTAGATATCTGACACCGCTGTCCTGTTTTTATGATAGATGCCCCATGGTGCGGGGTGAAAAATACTCACGCCGGCTCCAAGTACGTGAAAACCACATTCCCTACGAAGAAGAAGTGGGAGTCAGGACATTGCCTGAAGGACAGGAACGAGCCCTGCCATATCAAGTGAGTATCGGGCACATATCATTGGACACATATCTGTTCTCTTAGTATCAGTCCCCACTATTCATGTATCCTGGCCAGAACATTATGATAGGAATACCCGCTAGAAGGCTCCATTGTGATCCAATAATACCTGCAGGTCCTGATGGCCATCAGTGGCTTCCTATACTGTAGACTGCTATATCCATATAGGTGAGATACTATTGTAAGAGAATGCAAACTGCACCAGAAATATCACAATGGTGCACGTATGTACATGGGATACATTAGATGCTACAGTTTCTGTACATGTACACTGCAGGAAAGACTTGGTGCTTGTATTTTAAAGTTCTGCCCCTGTCCATGGATTGGTTGGGGTACTGGTCTATAGATCCCTGAATGTCGCTTCCAGGTTACAGGCTGGGTGGCGCCATGTTTGTCTGTCACAGTTCAGTCTCAAGTGTATGGACTAAACGGCAATACCAAGCACAGCCACTATACAATGTACGGCGCTGTGCTTTATAGGTAGTGGAGAGGCCGCAGCGCTCACCTGACCTGGTGCAGAATCTTCAAACAGCTGATCGGTGAAGGTCCTGAGTGTCAGACCCCTGCCGATCTTCAAGTGATGATTTATTCTAAGGATAGGCCATCAATATTATAAGTCTGGAAAACCCCTTTAATACGGGGTCAGCTGCAGGGCCCATTCACCTATATAGACAATCCTATAATATGGGGTTAGGTGTGTATTCACACATGGCTGATTTGTTGCTGAGATTTCTACAGGTGATCTAATGTGGCAAACAAGGATATAGAGGACTGGCACACAGAAATATTTGCTACGTGTGAATACAGTTTTATAGTCCCAGCAATGACTCTATAGGTGACGTCTGTATGTGTTTCAGGCAAGTGGTGGAGATCATGGCGTCAGTCAGAGAAGAAGAACCCGAGGAACTGGCGAAGACTCTCTACAACAACACAACCAAAGTTTTCTTCCCAGACGTGTAAGGTGGAATGGCTATAAGGATGAATTCACACATGGCGGATGTGGTGCAGTATTTTCAGTCCCTGATTTTGACTGAGGCTAGCAGAACTCCAGAATAAGACGACTGAGATGAACAAAACTGCGGTGTGTGAACTCATCCTAATAAGCACGAGACAATGGACTGGAGTCTATGGCCGAGGTCAGTGCCCTGCAGGGGGCGCAGCGGTCACCCAGGCTCTGCCATAGATCTGGCTCCTTAGTGCATCATGTACCTGTTCTTAAGGAATTGTCCTAAGCCTGTCCCATATCTGTTTGTGGTGGCAGACCGGTCTCTCTATTATAAAGTATGCAACAAACAATGGCTACCATTCATCTGTATACCATCACATGGGCATATAGCAGCCACCAGCGTGTAATAGCGCAGACCCTTCCTCATGGTACTGACCTGCTTACGATGTACCCAGTGTATGGACACCGCTCAGACGTACAGGCAGGCGAGGACATCCACATCACTGGGCCGTGCACATACAGATCACATTGCTTCATGCTGTATTGGGCCCTGTTATGATTGGAATATGTTCACATGCAACAGGTTTATTGTAAAAATTACATACGTCTGTGTGACTTGCAGAAATCCATGCAGGCGCTGCAGAAACCACTCCATTTCTGCAACAAATCTAGGTGTAAGGGTCCTTGTATCCGTCCTATTTCCCAGACTACAGTTTCTGATCACATGACCCTATAAGGAAGAATCCAGCAGATACATCAAGATATATTCAAGCCTGCAGACAATCCCTTTAATATATCCTTAGTATTATTCTCCAAGGTCTTGTGATCTGGTCTCTGCTCCGTGTCCAGTAGCCACAGCCTATCACCCACTAGCCAATATGCCTTTTCTCTCTGCTTTCAGAAAGCCATAATACAGTCACATGACCTGGAGCTCTCCGTTCCGGGGTCAGTGGTGATGTAGATGTGATCCCTTATCTTCTGCAGTTTCCTTCTCTATACATGTCTATAACTTCAGCATGTTGGCTATTGGAGAGCAGTGCATGGTGGGAGCTCAGGTGACACATACATAGCTGCTGCTAACCTGTTAGGTAACATGTCTGACTAGGGTGGAGTTACGTTTTTTTGTTTTCTTTCTTTTTTCATTGCCATGGATGAGCGGCAGTATTGTGAAAACACAACCCCTTCACCATCTCCTTCAATAATCTCCGCTCCCCTGATTCTGGCACTGTTGGTCTATTATTCTCTAGCCCCCACCATTCCTGAGCGATCTGTGTAGTTAGTGTCAGCACCTAATCTACCAATAAAGTGCAAAGGGCTGGAGTTCCTCTTTAATAATGGGGAATTCCAGGTGCTTATTTATTTAATTACATATCGTTTTAGTATTTAGCTCTCCTTTTCTTATACAGGGCTCCAAATCCTGTGCATGGGCAGCCTACCTAAACATGAGGACCCTACAGACAGAATCCCTATCCACTTAAGAAGCGGTTTACTAGACCCCGCAGACTAGAATAGATCGGCCCCAGTATAAAATTGGCAGAGAAAAGTTCTCCTTGCAGGCCTTTTGTCTCCGCCGATATAAGTGAATGCTAACGTAGCGTTAGACCGTATATAATCTGGAATAATGATCATGTTGTCATATGAAAGAGGAGATCAGTGGAAACACAGCCGGGATTTGGGACATTACATTACATATCCCAATCCCATCTGTTAACCAATAACATCTCTAGTACTATTACATGTGATCTTGGTGCCATATGAAAGCTGAAAATCTCATTTCTTAATCCCCCTTTTTATAAAGCCTGAAATCTGACTTTCTGAAGTGACCCCTCCAGCCTCCTCGCCTTATACAAGACCCCGACCCCATACTCCTAGGGACAGTACAGGATAAAGTAGTACAAGATTTCACGGAAAGGAGCCAAAATATATCAGTAAAGTATATTACAAAATGTATTATGACTAGAGATGAGCAAATACTATTCGAAACAGCTGTTTCGAATACCTTGCTCCATAGGAATGAATGGACGCAGCTGGCGTCCGGCCGCTTAACCCCCTGCACGCTGGCCGCTCCCATTCATTCCTATGGGTGCGTGGAATTTGAAACTACCGTTTCAAATCGTTATGACACAAAGTCAGAAAAACAAAAGGTGTCTGAAAACTTAGGCTCGCTTTAGAGCAGATTTCCAGAATTAGATATCAATAACTGATTCTTACATAGCCGAGCAGCTGTTTAAGGGTCTGTTCACACAGTTGTTTCCAGGCAAAAAACAAACAAAAAAAACAAGCTCCCATTCATTTCCATGGGAGTTGCTTTCTTTTTTATTTTTTCCTTTTTTCCTGCTAGCAATTTTTTAAACTAGCAGGAAAAAGAAGCGGCATGCCCTATATCAGGGGTCGGGAACGTACGGCTCGCCAGCTGTTGCAAAACTACAACTCCCAGCATGCATACTGGCTCTGCTGTTATTGGAACCCCCATGGAAGTGAATGGAGCATGCTGGGAGTTGTAGTCTCACAGCAGCTGGAGAGCGGAAGGTTCTCTATCCCTGCCCTATAGCTTCCTGCGGCTGACTCACTCCCGGTTGGGCCCATTCAGTCGGGCTTAATCAGGAGTGCATTGGCATCCCGTAGCGGCTAGCAGTGCGGAGAAATCACACTGCGGAAAATGTTTCTACCATGTGAACTAGCCCTTAAGGGACCGTGGTGTTTGGCTGCTGAGGGCTGCTTCATCTTCAGTCACATGGTCAGGCTGTAGCTCAGTCCCAGATGTGTATGTAAGCAGTGAAGAGACCACAGCAGTAACATGAACATCATGGCCTCTGCCCATAACTAATCAGTTAGTGAGCTGGGAGTCGGACCCCACTGATCTGATACTAAAGGACAGACCACTGTCTGCACAAGGGACACCTACATTTACTGTGACTCCCTCCATAAACCTGGTGCGAGTTATACCTGGAATCTGACAGGCACAGATTTTAATTTTTCCGCCTGAGACCTCGTAATAGCTCAGAGACCCCTTAATAACTCTGGCGTTCTACAGAGCATATGAGATTCTTCATTGTGAGCAGAGGGCCTCTTTAAGGTGTAAAGCTTCTGCATTTGGTGGCCTCTGACAAGACAGGGCCGAATCCAAGATTTCACCTACGTCTTGGTTCACTACATCAAGATTTCAGTCCTTTGTTAAACGTGAACACACAGAAGGAAAAATTCTAAAAAGCAAATCAGAAAATTGTTGGGACACTTTTGCAAAAACCTGTCAGTCAGTAGTTACATTGTCACAGTAAAAGGGTCAATGTAAACTGCATTTGGCCACAGCGGACAGACTGGGAGCAGGTCAGGCCAATAAGTACTAAGGGGCAGGTCCTAACATTAGTGCATGCAGCACCTCTGCACACTTATGTGTCTACAAGGTTACAGACTACAAGCCATCCCTGTAGTCCTGTTACTTTTTCATCTGTCCCCTCAAATTTGTAGCTTACCAAGAAAATGGCGGCGGGGGAAGGTCTCAGAATAAGACCCTATAGAGTCTGTTTGCAGTCGGCAAGAATGGACACACATAGGTCAGCCTAGGAGCTGTATACACAAAACAGTGGGAGAAACTACAATGCAGCGCCAGAACCAGCATAGGACCGCACTGATTTCTAATGGGTTCCGCCATGGCGCACGCAGCCTTATTATACCATCAGAAGTGACAATCTTGTGATGGGGCCTCTGATAGAGATGTGAGCAGAATCTAATCAGCATTTAGGCTGCATTCACATTGCGCTTGCATATCAATAGCTTGCCGTTCACTGTATATAGCAATATATATAGATGTAGCCAAATGATCCAAACATTTGCAATTGGTTAAACTGCTGCAGTGAAACAGCAATGACAAGGCATAAGAAAAACAATAAGGCCTTTTCATCGTCTTATCTTGATATCTCGCTGCAGCAGTTTAGGTTAAAGGGGTTGCTTGGGAAGAATTAATTTAACTACCAGGGCTCAGGGTTTGGGCAATGTCACAACCCCTGGGTCATGTGATCTGAGGAACGCCTATAGGTAACCTGGGGAGCGGAATATTGCCTTGGATCACATGACCCCCGGGGTCCCCATGGGACCAAGTAAGTAAATGAATACTTCCTGGACAACCCCTTTAACTCTATTACATCTGTATATCATGGATATATTCCTGACACCTCCCTCTAGAATACAGTGCGAACGTAACCCAACCTGTACCATTATGGAAGACTTCTGCCCTAGAGACTCCGTCACTGCGGCTCTCAAGGAAGCAATGGATGCAAAATCACTTTTTTATTTCATGTACCAGAATGTACACATTTTAATTAGGTCACAAAAGAGACCAAGAGATATGTACAGTAGCACTTAGAAGACGCTCGTCCGTTCAGACCTTGCTTCAGGATTCTGATTGTGCTTTCAGACAGAACATAAAGGAGTTTCCCGATCTTACATCCACCTCTCCATGTCTTATTAGTAGAGACACACAACAGCAGAGAAGAAAAAAAATAAAATAAAACCAATAAATAATACTCAAGCCCTCATATCGTCATGAATGAATTCTTCTTGGATGGAATGGTGCCGCTCGGCCGTCCACTCTTCCTCCTCCTCTTCCGTGCTCTCGTCTTCACTTAAGTCGTGACCGCCCAGCTCTCGCTCCGGCTCTCCATCCGCAAGATCCTGTGCGGCTTCTTCATTTGGCACGACCAGTCCGTTGTTATTGGAGAACGAGGTGGTTTCTTTCACCTCGTCCTCAATGTAGACTTTTTGATGGCACATTGGACACGTATCTTGGATGTACAGCCACTTGCGTAGGCAGAGCGCGTGAAAGTAATGGTGGCAGGGCGTCACCCGGGCCGACGTGCGGAACTCCTGATAGCAAATGGCGCAAACGTCGTCAATTTCGTTGTCGGAGACTTTGACTTCTGGAAGAGAGTTGATCTTCTTGACAGCTGTCCTGCGGTTGATGAACGTCTTCCACCCGTTCTTGGCTTGCAAGTAGATGTTGAAGTAGGCGTGAAGACACATCATACAAGCTCGGATCTTGCTTCCAGACTCAAACATCATTGTGTAGGCCCCATTGCCGAACATAATGACGCCAAAGATGAACTCTATGATGCTGCCGGTGGAGCGCACGTAGTACACGTAGTCGTCCAGCTTCTCCCACACTACACTGTAGTGGCCGTCGATCATGAACAACGTGTACACCGTCAGGGAAACGATGACTTTAAGGCAAAGTTCAACGCAGAACGCCGTGACGGCAAATAACCAGGTGTTGAGGGCGTAGTAGTGCCACAAGACACAGCTAAGGAGAATTGGAAGCACAAAGAGGAATACTGAGACCAAGAGCACCGGGAAGTGCCTGCGAAAAGAAGAAACATGGGAGGCACTGAGTGACATTAACACGGGGTCCGTCATTCCATGGATAAAATGTAAGATGGCAGTCAACAGAAGGCACATGTTCCGACAAAGGCGGATAAGTCTCTCTTCAGGCTTTAACCCGCTCAGGCCAGTCTGTAGGGCTAAAATAAAGAACAGGACGGGAGCTACAAAGCCAAGGCGTTTGTCTTCTTCTTCGGTGGAACCAATGAAGGCGAGTATCCCGAGTCCGAGGTAATGTGCTATAGAAGAGATCACAGCACTCATCCCCAAGACAGTCAAGGTAGAGTCGCAGCCGCTGATTATGAGATGGCAGACCAGTTCCCAAAAGTCGCCCCACCGCAAGAAGTAGGAGGCTTCTGCTGCGCTGCCATCTGATAACCTTACCATGTAGACCAAGAACACAGCCTGGGTCGCTAGTCTAGTCAACCAAAAAACTCTCAACACGTCGGGGAAGTGGATTTTTTTCCAGGCGTCTTCCACCATGACCTGCAGTCCGTAGACTTGGTACATGTGCTTCAGCAGGAGGAAGGTGTACTTGGTAGAGTAGTAGAACCATTTGAAGCGCAGGGACAGGCAGACCGCCGTGTAGATGGCGAGCACGAGGCCGGAAATGATGACTAACGTTTCCTGCACCTCGTATGGAAGTTCTACGATGGAGCCCACAGTAGGCACGAGCATATTCACAAGGATGAGGTGAGAGTACCGAGAATTGATCTCCAGCAATGTGAGGAATCCTATGCCGAATACTAGCTGTAAGACAATCAGGGGCCACAGGGAAGATCCGCTGAAGGAGAGCTCCGCCAGTCTGTAAGGTGACTTCAAGGTAATGTGCAAAGTGGTATAATAGTTGATCAACACTGACGTTACAGCAATTACGAGGGCCATGCTGATGGTGTAAAACTTGAAAAGTGCTCTCCGGGATAACACAAGGACTACGGCGGACGCCAGGACACCTGCAAAACACAATGAAGGGAGATGGGTTAGTACTCAGCCCTCAGAAATCACATTCTAAAATTACTTTACATTGGGTTTCAATTAAACAAAATTTTGGCATTTCTATGGTAAGAGACAAACCTAACCTTGTATAGTCCGACCCTGCCTAACCTCGTATAGTCCGATCCTGCCTAACCTCGTATATGCCTAACCTTGTATAATCCGATCCTGCCTAACCTTGTATAATCCGATCCTGCCTAACCTCGTATAGTCCGATCCTGCCTAACCTCGTATATGCCTAACCTTGTATAATCCGATCCTGCCTAACCTCGTATAGTCCGATCCCGCCTAACCTCGTATAGTCCGATCCCGCCTAACCTCGTATAGTCCGATCCCGCCTAACCTTGTACAGTCCGACCCCACCTAACCTTGTACAGTCCGATCCTGCCTAACCTTGTACAGTCCGATCCCGCCTAACCTTGTACAGTCCGATCCTGCCTAACCTTGTATAGTCCGATCCTTCCTTCCCTCTCTTCTATCTGGTCCCTACTTTATGCCAATATACCTTCAGTGGTAGAGAGCAGATAAAAGGGAATCAGACTACACAAGGTTTCATTGTTGTCTGTTACCATGGAGATATATGGGTCTGCATGGGAGCTGTGAACAGAAAACAAAATGTGTAGTTTAAAAGCTAACGAAAGGTTCATTTATTTTTCATTTCTGAGCAATAAAAATAAATAGTTGGTTGGACAGGTAGACACATCCTTTAACAACAACCGTTCACAGTTCTATGGAAAGATGTAGAATAATTAAGGGGTTCTCCCCAGACTTGGGCTCCATGCACACGACTGCAGATAACTGTATAGACCCATTCAATGCTACAGACCCATGCACACTTCTGCAGTTTTTACGGCCGGGTGTCTGGGCCATAGAAAAGAACCGCATATTATGAAGCCTGTCCTATTCTTGGCCGCATTTGCAGTACACACAAGTGTAGGGATCATTCATGTCCTTTTTGCAGATCTGTGATTTCAGACAACACCGAGATTTATTTTTTTCTGCGGACGGTAAAAACCTGCGTAGTCTTCAGGTACGTGATCAATGTGATTGGTGGGGGAATCGATACCCAGGACCTCCACCTCTTCCCTGTGCTAATATCACATTCATCCATCACATGGCAAAGAGGCCACTCAAGAGAATGGGGAGTTAGGCAGGAGTTACAATACCAAGCATGGCCCCTAGGACAGTGATGGTGAACCTTTAAGAGATCGAGTGCCCAAATTGCAACCCAAAACCCACTAATTTATCACAAAGTGCCAACACTGGAATGTAACCTTAATAATGTGCGGATGCATATTGCAGACAATTACGGACTTGCAAAATAAGGTCATACGAATGGAGATTTATAGAGCTTTCTGCTGCACAGTGGCCCCCACACAGTACAATCTGCTGCACAGTGGCCCCCACACAGTACAATCTGCTGCACAGTGGTCCCCACACAGTACAATCTGCCGCACAGTGGCCCCCACAGTACAATCTGCTGCACAGTGGCCCCCACAGTACAATCTGCTGCACAGTGGCCCCCACACAGTACAATCTGCTGCACAGTGGTCCCCACACTGTATAATCTGCTGCACAGTGGTCCCCACACACTATAATCTGCTGCACAGTGGTCCCCACACAGTACAATCTGCTGCACAGTGGTCCCCACACAGTACAATCTGCTGCACAGTGGTCCCCACACAGTACAATCTGCTGCACAGTGGTCCCCACACACTATAATCTGCTGCACAGTGGTCCCCACACAGTACAATCTGCTGCACAGTGGTCCCCACACTGTATAATGTGCTGCACAGTGGTCCCCACACTGTATAATGTGCTGCACAGTGGCCCACATACAGTATAATCTGCACCACAGTGGCCCCCACAGTATAATCTGCTGCATAGTGGCCCACATACAGTATAATCTGCTGCACAGTGGCCCCCACACAGTACAATCTGCTGCACAGTGGTCCCCACACAGTATAATCTGCTGCACAGTGGCCCCCACACAGTATAATCTGCTGCACAGTGGTCCCCACACAGTACAATCTGCTGCACAGTGGCCCCCACACAGTATAATCTGCTGCACAGTGGTCCCCACACAGTACAATCTGCTGCACAGTGGCCCCCACAGTACAATCTGCTGCACAGTGGCCCCCACACAGTACAATCTGCTGCACAGTGGTCCCCACACAGTATAATCTGCTGCACAGTGGCCCCCACACAGTATAATCTGCTGCACAGTGGCCCCCACACAGTATAATCTGCTGCACAGTGGCCCCCACACAGTACAATCTGCTGCACAGTGGTCCCCACACTGCATAATCTGCTGCACAGTGGTCCCCACACACTATAATCTGCTGCACAGTGGTCCCCACACACTATAATCTGCTGCACAGTGGTCCCCACACACTATAATCTGCTGCACAGTGGTCCCCACACTGTATAATGTGCTGCACAGTGGTCCCCACACTGTATAATGTGCTGCACAGTGGCCCACATACAGTATAATCTGCACCACAGTGGCCCCCACAGTATAATCTGCTGCATAGTGGCCCACATACAGTAAAATCTGCACCACAATGGTCCCCACACAGTATAATCTGCTGCTCAGTGGTCCCCACACAGTACAATGTGCTACACAGTACAATGTGCTGCACAGTGGCCCCCACACAGTATAATCTGCTGCACAGTGACCCCCACACAGTATAATCTGCTGCACAGTGGTCCCCACACAGTATAATCTGCTGCACAGTGGCCCCCACAGTACAATCTGCTGCACAGTGGCCCCCACACAGTACAATCTGCTGCACAGTGGCCCCCACACAGTACAATCTGCTGCACAGTGGTCCCCACACAGTATAATCTGCTGCACAGTGGCCCCCACACAGTATAATCTGCTGCACAGTGGCCCCCACACAGTATAATCTGCTGCACAGTGGCCCCCACACAGTACAATCTGCTGCACAGTGGTCCCCACACTGCATAATCTGCTGCACAGTGGTCCCCACACACTATAATCTGCTGCACAGTGGTCCCCACACACTATAATCTGCTGCACAGTGGTCCCCACACACTATAATCTGCTGCACAGTGGTCCCCACACTGTATAATGTGCTGCACAGTGGTCCCCACACTGTATAATGTGCTGCACAGTGGCCCACATACAGTATAATCTGCACCACAGTGGCCCCCACAGTATAATCTGCTGCATAGTGGCCCACATACAGTAAAATCTGCACCACAATGGTCCCCACACAGTATAATCTGCTGCTCAGTGGTCCCCACACAGTACAATGTGCTACACAGTACAATGTGCTGCACAGTGGCCCCCACACAGTATAATCTGCTGCACAGTGACCCCCACACAGTATAATCTGCTGCACAGTGGTCCCCACACAGTATAATCTGCTGCACAGTGACCCCCCACACAGTATAATCTGCTGCACAGATGGGTGCTCAAAGAGAGAGGCTCCGAGTGTCACCTCTGGCACCCGTGCCATAGTTTCGCCATCACGGCCCTATGATATGTACATTGTAGTGCTTAGTATTCAACAAAGAGGCCGCAGCGCTTGCCCAAACTCTTCAAACAGGTTACTCGTGGAGGGTCCAGGGTGTTGACCCCACCGATCACATATTGTTGATCTTATATTGCAACACATAGGATTCGGGCAGACTTTATTGCACGACAAACTCTTACAACTAAGGTCACACGTAGTAAAAAAAAAAAAAAAAAAGTTGACTGTCCATAAGGAAAGGGATAACCAGAGCCAATTTTTCTCAGCCTTAGGTTGTAAATTCTTTGCTAGATGTCTTTAAATAAAAGTCTACGAGTAACCGGGTCCAAGTGTCAAAGGTGTAATTACAGAAATACTAGAGAGCGATCCCCCCGGAGCGGAGCGATGTGACTGGGCAGCGGGTCCGGTTACTTGGCAGAAAAAGGCGTCTTAATAATTTATAATAGCAATATGTTAATGGAGGCGGCAACATCATTATTGTAATGAGGAAGTAGGGGAAAAAAAAGGGATCAAATAGGAAATTTACATGAAGGAAAGAGACGAATGAATGGACGTCCTCATCGGTAGTCAGATGACAAGAAACATGGAGATCCGTCCTTAATCCCGTCTGAAGATGTAGGACGGAAGTCACGGACAAGTGGGAGACCTTGGGCTTATGTCAACCGCAGCAGAGTATCGGCTGCCATAAACAAGGCCTACATTCTGCCCATGGCTTCACACATAGAAGTGATGAACTTCCTACAGCTTCTGTATATACAGAGATAGAAGTATATGAGTATACAGGGGACTGTAGTGGGTGCAATTCACCAGTATACGGGGGACTGTAGTGGGTGCGATTCACCAGTATACGGGGGACTGGAGTGGGTGCGATTCACCAGTATACGGGGACTGTAGTGGGTGCGATTCACCAGTATACGGGGGACTGTAGTGGGTGCGATTCACCAGTATACGGGGGACTGTAGTGGGTGCGATTCACCAGTATACGGGGGACTGTAGTGGGTGCGAGTCACCAGTATACGGGGGACTGTAGTGGGTGCGAGTCACCAGTATACGGGGGACTGTAGTGGGTGCCATTCACCAGTATACGGGGGACTGGAGTGGGTGCGATTCACCAGTATACGGGGGACTGTAGTGGGTGCCATTCACCAGTATACGGGGGACTTTAGTGGGTGCGATTCACCAGTATACGGGAGACTGGAGTGGGTGCGATTCACCAGTATACGGGGGACTGGAGTGGGTGCGATTCACCAGTATACGGGGGACTGGAGTGGGTGCGATTCACCAGTATACGGGGGACTGGAGTGGGTGCGATTCACCAGTATACGGGGGACTGGAGTGGGTGCGATTCACCAGTATACGGGGGACTGGAGTGGGTGCGATTCACCAGTATACGGGGGACTGGAGTGGGTGCGATTCACCAGTATACGGGGGACTGGAGTGGGTGCGATTCACCAGTATACGGGGGACTGGAGTGGGTGCGATTCACCAGTATACGGGGGACTGTAGTGGGTGCCATTCACCAGTATACGGGGGACTGTAGTGGGTGCCATTCACCAGTATACGGGGGACTGTAGTGGGTGCCATTCACCAGTATACGGGGGACTGTAGTGGGTGCCATTCACCAGTATACGGGGGACTGTAGTGGGTGCGAGTCACCAGTATACGGGGGACTGTAGTGGGTGCGAGTCACCAGTATACGGGGGACTGTAGTGGGTGCCATTCACCAGTATACGGGGGACTGTAGTGGGTGCCATTCACCAGTATACGGGGGACTTTAGTGGGTGCGATTCACCAGTATACGGGAGACTGGAGTGGGTGCGATTCACCAGTATACGGGGGGCTGTAGTGGGTGCGATTCACCAGTATACGGGGGACTGTAGTGGGTGCCATTCACCAGTATACGGGGGACTGTAGTGGGTGCGAGTCACCAGTATACGGGGGACTGTAGTGGGTGCCATTCACCAGTATACGGAGGACTTTAGTGGGTGCGATTCACCAGTATACGGGAGACTGGAGTGGGTGCGATTCACCAGTATACGGGGGACTGGAGTGGGTGCGATTCACCAGTATACGGGGGGCTGTAGTGGGTGCGATTCACCAGTATACGGGGGACTGTAGTGGGTGCGATTCACCAGTATACGGGGACTGTAGTGGGTGCGATTCACCAGTATACGGGGGGCTGTAGTGGGTGCGATTCACCAGTATACGGGGGACTGTAGTGGGTGCGATTCACCAGTATACGGGGGACTGTAGTGGGTGCCATTCACCAGTATACGGGGACTGTAGTGGGTGCCATTCACCAGTATACGGGGGACTGTAGTGGGTGCCATTCACCAGTATACGGGGGACTGTAGTGGGTGCGATTCACCAGTATATGGGGGACTGTAGTGGATGCGATTCACCAGTATACGGGGGACTGTAGTGGGTGCCATTCACCAGTATACGGGGGGCTGTAGTGGGTGCGATTCACCAGTATACGGGGACTGTAGTGGGTGTGATTCACCAGTATACGGGGGACTGGAGTGGGTGCGATTCACCAGTATACGGGGGACTGTAGTGGGTGCGATTCACCAGTATACGGGGGGCTGTAGTGGGTGCGATTCACCAGTATACGGGGACTGTAGTGGGTGCGATTCACCAGTATACGGGGGACTGTAGTGGGTGCGATTCACCAGTATATGGGGGGCTGTAGTGGGTGCGATTCACCAGTATACGGGGACTGTAGTGGGTGTGATTCACCAGTATACGGGGGACTGGAGTGGGTGCGATTCACCAGTATACGGGGGACTGGAGTGGGTGCGATTCACCAGTATACGGGGGACTGTAGTGGGTGCCATTCACCAGTATACGGGGGACTGTAGTGGGTGCGATTCACCAGTATACGGGGGGCTGTAGTGGGTGCGATTCACCAGTATACGGGGGGCTGTAGTGGGTGCGATTCACCAGTATACGGGGGGCTGTAGTGGGTGCGATTCACCAGTATACGGGGGGCTGTAGTGGGTGCGATTCACCAGTATACGGGGACTGTAGTGGGTTCGATTCACCAGTATACGGGGGACTGTAGTGGGTGCAATTCACCAGTATATGGGGGGCTGTAGTGGGTGCGATTCACCAGTATACGGGGACTGTAGTGGGTGTGATTCACCAGTATACGGGGGACTGGAGTGGGTGCGATTCACCAGTATACGGGGGACTGTAGTGGGTGCCATTCACCAGTATACGGGGGACTGTAGTGGGTGCGATTCACCAGTATACGGGGGGCTGTAGTGGGTGCGATTCACCAGTATACGGGGGGCTGTAGTGGGTGCGATTCACCAGTATACGGGGACTGTAGTGGGTGCGATTCACCAGTATACGGGGACTGTAGTGGGTGCCATTCACCAGTATACGGGGGACTGTAGTGGGTGCGATTCACCAGTATACGGGGGGCTGTAGTGGGTGCGATTCACCAGTATACGGGGGGCTGTAGTGGGTGCGATTCACCAGTATACGGGGACTGTAGTGGGTGCGATTCACCAGTATACGGGGACTGTAGTGGGTGCCATTCACCAGTATACGGGGGACTGTAGTGGGTGCGAGTCACCAGTATACGGGAGACTGGAGTGGGTGCGATTCACCAGTATACGGGGGACTGTAGTGGATGCGATTCACCAGTATACGGGAGACTGGAGTGGGTGCGATTCACCAGTATACGGGGGACTGGAGTGGGTGCCATTCACCAGTATACAGGCACAAGTTCACCTAAACTCTTTACACAGATCTTATCAGGGATGGCTAATGTACTTATGTCCTATATAAAGGTGCAAAGGTTGATGCGATACGGCTACAAGTGACAGCACAAAGTACAGCGTGCCGCCCGCTACCCGGTGCCGGGTACAGGAGGCCTTATAGTAATGTAATACTGACACATGGCGGGTACACAACACTGGCCAATATCCCAAATAACGGTGCAGAGGAGCGGCCCACAGCAACCAACTGGGAATGTGCGGGGTTTTTCCTTTGTCAGGACCTGTTATTTGCAGACACATGATATAGGGGTATTGCCCTGTGTATGATAATCCATCAGATGGCGCTGTAATGGGATCAGTGGCACTGACAGGACAATGCGACGCTTATTTCTATATAATCTGTGATGTCACGAGGCAGACATGCGACCAGGGCATCCTAATAATAAAGCGCGGGCTGATAGGTCAGGGACATGGCATCAGGCCAACGGCTCGGCATCTGGGCAAGACATTAGTACTGTGCAGCGGTCACAAGACACGCTCTGGGGTGACACGCTGCGACCCCAGCCAGTATCTGGAAGGAAATAGATACAGGCTGACCCCAAGGATGACTTGCTGTTATACTAGTGATGCGGCGCTCCATGTACGAGAGAGCTGGGAATCCTATAGTGAGTGCGACTGGATGACAACACCCAGCGGACTGCTAGAGAAGGGTTAATATCCCCAATACAGATGAAGCGGACTAGAGGAATAAAGGTCCTAGTGGCCAGGACTCAGTTGGGGGCTGTGAGGTGACCCCCTGACACTCAGCACATTGGATAGCGTTTGGCTCTTGATCCCTGTGTGTCTGTAGGATTAATACCAGAGATCAGTGCAGGACCTGATCATGGGCATTGCTGTCGGGTCTGGTCTATATAATACAGCTATGACATCCGGCATAATAGGAAGACAGATTTTGGGCTAAAGGGGTTTGTCCAGGACTTGATATTGATGACCTGATTGGGAAACAACAATGCAAAGGCCGGATTAGACACACAGGCCGTTTGCACAAGTCTATTGTATAATCACTCATTGACGGGTTTGGCTACGTGACCATGGACCTGAAATGGGTGAAGGTGATCCGATCTGTTATGAGGCCTAATGTCACCGTCACACCAGAGGACACCCAAGAAACAGACAATAGCCATAAGAGGAAACTAATGCAAGTCATCCCTGATAGCAAAGATTTCTAAATGTTACATGAGCAGGCCAAGCGTGCCCCAAGCACTATGGACGCCCCACCCAAGGAGGAGCTTATACCGCATGGTACTTCACGGGACCTATGTGACTAGAAAGCCAGAGCTGCAGCATCAGCCATTAAAGGGGTTGTCTGTGATGAGACAACCCCTTTAAAGTAAAACTGCATTCTAAAGATATACATGTTTATCAATGCGGCCCCATTTTCACCGGCCCGTCTTTCCCTGGCGCTCACTTCGCTGTGATTGGTAGAATATGGCCTTTGCGGGACTCCTGACCACTGATGTGTGGGTCATATCTACACAGTAAGGGCTAGTTCACACGGGGGGCAAGGAGGCGGTTTTTGACAATGGTGGTCTATGGAGACCACTAGCGAAAAAAAGAAGCGGGCTGCCCCTCTTCAGGCGGCAGCAACCTCTGGAGTCGGCCCATTCATTTGAGCTGATTACGGAGGGGGAAGCCGCGACTGCGACGGTCGTGGCAGGCGGGTTTTGACCAGAGAGTGACACGCCTCCCCGCAACAAAATCCGCCCCCGTGTGAATGAACCCCAACACCAGGCCGGGCAGCTATTTTGTTCATCATCTTCCAAGAAACTTCTCAGAAACAGAAAGTGGAACCTTTGGCAGTGACAATTTGACCAATAAAGTTACTTTTGTACAATCAGTCCCTGAGAAGACAATTACGAGGCTGCACTTCCTGCTGTCACATTTACAGGAAAGCTTTATAGTTGAGTCACCTTCCTCCACACTCAGGTTTCTCTAGTCGCCGCCATGACAGGGGTAACCACCCAGCTTTCTCAGACCCCTGAATGTAAAGAATGCAGCACTGCAGGGGTCAGGGACTATTGGTGCCGCTCACATTCAATTGTTTCTCCAGGCGCTTTCATCATGATTGTCAGCAGGAGGTAGTGGCCATATTGGTCATCACCCAGCTTTCTTAGCCTCCTGATTGGAAATTCTGCAGTTATGCAACAATACACACTCATACCACTAAGCACATCTGTCATGCAGGAGACAGGGAAAGCTGAGTAACCTCCTCAGTCATGGATGAAACGGCAGCCATATTATTAGCCACCCAGCTTTGCCAGGATACTGAAAATACATTTTTTCACAACGTAACATTAGACATCCAAGTCAAATATTTCACCTCGACGTAGATTCATCATACAGGACCCAGGGAAAGCTGGGTATCAGCCTTTGCAAAACAAAGTGGTGGCTATACTAGTTGTCACCCAAATATACAGTCATGTGACCATGTGTGTACTGACACTGACAAGTTGGGTGCGAGCCATAGTGACAGATTAAGCGGCTGCCATACTGCTAGTCACCCAGCTCTCCCAGAGCCCTGAATGGAAGTTCTGTAGTGTTACTCGGTAGTGGACATCCAATGTTACTTCATCTCTAGGCACATTTGTCATACAGCTGGCAGGGAATGTCAGACTCTGCAGCAGCCATATTGGATGTCACCCAGCTTTCCCAGACTCCAGAACAGAAATCCTGCTGTATTACACTATAGTAATAATAATAGAACAATAACTGTACAATAGGCATCCCGCTCCCGGATATCTGTCAGTCTGTAGACCGGAAAAGCTGGGTGACAGCCTCAGTGACACACGAAACAGCAACCATCATGGCCGTCACCCAGCTTTCCCAAGATAAGAAGTGACACGTGACTAACAGACGTCGTAACAACCTGACAGGAGGGGACGAGCCCGGGGCACCGTCTCCTCGGGGTGTTACACGAACATGGACATGCCCTTGAAGTTCTTACCCAGCAGCCTGAGGATGCCCTGCACCAGGATGGACACGTACCCCGCCGAGGCATCATGGGAAGAGTTCAGAATGGCATCAATGATGAAGACAGGCGGAACCCGCAAGGCCACATCCAGCACAGCCCTGACCCGTTGACCCACCACTAGTAACTGAGGGGCCGCCATGGGCTACCCGTCTGCCGCCCCCTGTAGGGGGATGCGGGGTCTTCCTTGGTGGGTGAAGAACCCCCGCTTCCCCGGGGCTACTTGCCGCCGTTGCCGGTGTGTTCTAACCCTAGTTCCATGCTCCCCGCACCTGCCGAACGGCAGCCGCTGCGTCACAGCCCGCCCGCGACGCACGCTGACGTAACAGCCATGGGGAACGTGAGGCGTCAAATCCACGCATGCGCATAACGATTCTTTTTTTTTAACCGCAACTTTATAAAAACGTATACATACACAAAGCGCACATATGAGATTTTTTTTTTAAAATAACTTTATTTTAACCAAACAAAATACACAGATGAGGTACATTGGCTCCATTTATTTTTACTTCCCTCATGTAGCCATGTTTTCCAATCTGTGGGTCTCCAGCTGTTGCAAAACTACAACTCCCAGCATGCCCTGACATATGGGCATGTTTTTTGTCCAGTTGTATGGCAACTCATACTTACCAATTCTCCTTCAACCCCTCCTACCCCCACACAGCCCACCCCATGTGCGCCCCCGGCCTCCCCACCCCTGCGCCACCTCTGTCCCACTTCCCACGCCACCGGCCCCCGCACTCCCCCACTCCGTTTGCTCCCGGCCCCCCTCCACGCAACTTTATCAATGTGGCCATTTAGGTAATATTAGTGAAGATTGCCCCATTTCCCCCTCCCTCTTCCCACCCCCGGCGTACTCCCGGGAAGGCCGAACCTTATCGACGCGTCGCGGCCCCATGCGCAGGCGGCATGTTCGGCACTGGGCAGGCTGCACATCACATGGCAGTTTTGGCCCCGCGCTCTGTGGCCAGCTGCCTTCGCGAGCACACGCAGGCAGGCTGCACATCAGACACCATGTTCGGCCACTTGCTCCGTGTTCGACTGCCTCCATTATAGGTCTGCCCACAGTATCGCGCGATCCAATTGGTGAACGGCTCAAGGACCTGAGATGACATCATCTCGGGTCCTTTAGCCTTCACCAAGTATACATTCGTTGCGCGTGGTCAGGAAGCCCGGGGACTGATGGGGATGGAAAGTAGCCTATGTTCTAATCCGGGTGCCATTCTATCTGTGTGTGAAATTTGGGCAAAATCTGTTTGGCCGTTTTGGCGTGATTGAGGAACAAACATCCAAACACACAATATTAGTAGGATAATATTATGGCGGCTATTTAAGCCACGCCCCTTGAAAATATGATTATGTGTTTGGCGAACTTGTTTTGTTCGGACCAAATACAGTCAAACTAGGACTGCTATGAGCAGATGCCCAGGGGAGGTGAGCAGACATAACATATAGTGTTACTCACCTCCCCTGGGCTCCGGTGCTGCTCTTGGTCTTCTTCTGGTCTCCTGAATGACATCAGGAACCGCTGAGGCCTGTGAGTGATCCTCAGCAGTATATGGCGCCATGACGTGAGGACACTGCAGAGACCAGAAGGGTACAAAGACCACTGCCAGAGCCCAGGAGAGGCGAGTAACACTGTGTTTTGTGTCTGCTCACCTTCCCTGGGCCTCCGATTATTATACTCTGGGGTCTGAAGTGACTCCACAATATAATAGTAGTCCTATTAGAAGAAACTGCAGGTAAAGGCTCGTGAATATTGCAATAGCCAAAATAACATACACAAAATCTCGTCCGGATAGACAGACGCTTTTGGTTATTTTCCCATTAGTTGCCCAGGACATATTCTGCATTTTATATGCCAGTCATGTTACAAAAAATGAGTAACAGGTACATTGCGTGTCCACATCACATGTGTGTGACACACAACAAAAAGGGCAGTGTCATAGCTCAAAAGGCATCGGGTCCTGATAAAGAGGACATGGCCTTCTGAAAAAGTTTCACGGGCCAAGGCCTCCAAAGGTTGTCAAGTGTAGTTTTGAAGTTGGTAAAATAGGCAGGTTTAGGACTCCTCCCTGGACGAGGCTGTAGGTACATTACATGGCCACTGTGAAGTGAACAAGTCGGTTTAAACAGAGGAGTCATGAGTGTGTTGGTCTTCTATTGATCACTTATAGATTATCAATCCTGAAGATAGGTCATCCATGAAAATGAGCTGGAAATCTCCTTTAGGCCGAGGCCTCACCTTGCAGAAATGCAGCTTTTTTTGTTGCAGATTTTGTTGCAGTTTTATAAGTCAAAGCCGGGAGTGGATTGAGTAGAAGGGAGAAGTATAAGAACTTCCTATATATTTCTCATTCATTTTTGGCTCAAAAAACCGCAGCAAAATCTGCAACAAAAGCGGCTGCGTTTCCGCAAGTTGGGGCCTTAGGCCAGGGCCCCATGTGGCAGAAACCCTGAAAAATCGCAGCGTTTTACAGTAAGGGCAAAATGGATGGGATTTTAGCGACTCCCATGCCAACTTGGCGGTAAAACCTGCGGTAAGGACACGCCAAAACCGGCACATTTTTGAAAATCGCAGCATGTCAATTATACCTACTAAACGCCTGCATTTTCTCCATAGGTATAATTGTAATAGAAAGTCCACAGAGGAAAACACTTTCTGTTTAAAGCGCTGCGGGAAGAACCGCAATCAATTGCCGCTTCGGTCTTTCCCATAGCACTTAATTAAGCCTTAATTAGGGCACATTATTAATAAGGGGCATTATTTTAGGGGGACACAGAGGTTTTGCTAATTTAAGGGGCCACATGGGGGTTACATTATATATCTTATACTGTGGGTAGCAGCAGGATGGGTATTTTATGTAGGTGAGGAAAATGTGGGCTAGGTGCCTGGAAAAGTGAGGAGACAAAGATGTCTGTGTTGCAACCTTTACAGAGACAAGTCACAGCTGGAACAAATGGTATTGGCAGTCTAGTCCATATGGAAATGCGAGACATTACAGTCAGAGACATCACCTGAAAGTCACTAAATGTTTATTAACGGCTGACGCCCGTGAATCGGGGTGAGGCCATGGAAACGTACTTGTTTGAACTGGTTGATGGGAAAAGCTCAGTATGGTGGCCAAAAGCAGGTCTTGCTGTAGCATGGAGCAGACCTTGGCACGGACAGGGCCCGAGTGTTTGTGAATAGAGATGAGCGAGTACTGTTCGGATCAGCCGATCCGAACAGCACGCTCGCAGAGAAATGAATGGACGTAGCCAGCACGCGGGGGGTTAAGCGGCCGGCCTCCGTCAAAGCGGAAGTACCAGGTGCATCCATTCATTTCTATGGAGCGTGCTGTTCAGATCGGCTGATCCAAACAGTACTCGCTCATCTCTATTTGTGAACTGTGCACCGCTGTTTGGTCCAGTGCCTCATGACAGGTCCTGATGGCCGGGGCCCTACGTGGATCCTGGTGCTGACCACACCAGAGCTGCAGCAGGTGAGAGAGAGGTTGATCCATCAGTGCAGGATACCAGGGGCGCATCTCCCATGAGGCGACCTGATGACCTCAGGCGAGCCTCATGGAATAAACCAGGGGACGTAATATTTTTCTCTAATCATCCGCTACTTATTGTATTATTGCAATAAATAGCAGGCAATTCTTTTTACCCACCTATCCACTCTCCGGGGCAGGCTGACCTCTGCTGCCACCTCCAGGCGGAGCTGCACTTATGTCACGAGGCTGAAAGATGCTACTTCCAGTGTCTTCAATGTCAGCTACAGCACCCCCTGGAGGCGGCAGAAGAGCTGTCCTGGACAGGAGTGTATTGCAATAATATAATAAGTAGGGGCTGATTAAAAAAAAGAGTCATATACTTAGTTGGGCCAAAAAAAAAGGGAGTCATATACATTTTAAATTGAAAGGAGAATGCAAAAAAAAGAAGCGCCCCATAGACAAAGCAGTATGGTCTTCTTTATACAGCTTGATTGCAATAAACTCCCTTCTCCTCTAGGTGGCGCTACTTACATTGTTATATCATATGACTAGACAGCGATGCATGAAGTGTCATACAGGAGTCTAGTATTTCTATGGCATTGTTAATAGATTGCAATGGACAATCCCAGATAGTACACACTTGACATGACTCATGACATGGACTCATTCTATACCAGTACTGAACATGAGAACGGCCTGATTGTAACCTCATGTCTCTTGGGTTTGAGCAGTGCGGAGAACAATATGACAGTTTCCGGATAACTTTTTTACTTTTAATGGGTTCTTCTTCGTACAGCTCCAGGGCGCTGCAATAAGGCAGCTTCGGCACCTCTACCTGCAAATTCTGTGCAATTCTTTGACCATCAGACTGATATGCTGGGATCACAATAGAATGGATTTTTTTTTTATTGCAGATTGTGAGTGCCATATAGGGATCACAATGTACATTTTTTTCCCTATCAGTATGTCTTTGGAGTATGGGAGGAAATCCACGCAAACACGGGGAGAACATACAAACTCCTTGCAGATGTTTTGTCCTTGGCAGGATTTGAACTCAGGACTCCAGCGCTGCAGTGCTAGCCACTGAGCCACTGTGTTGCCCCTAGAATGGATTTTTTGTACCAGCAAATTTGTTTCCCAAAACAGAATCAGAATCCCAGTATATGTACCCAGCCCCGCAGATAGGCATATGAGGGTCACCTGCATCAAACTGTGTTTTCACCTTGTGAATCGCTGTCTCCATTGTCGTCATTGACTTGTGTAGGTGACTACAATCCCATGGGACCCCAGAGATCAGCTGACCACACACCAACCACTGAGGGGGACAGTATACTGTATTTTGGGCACTATTGGGTGGGGTCCAGATATAACTTTGCTATTCTATTCACAGAAGATCCACATTTGTTACATAACCTTTCAGCAGTTTAGACTCCTTGGACATTAACCATAAAATGTCTTTGTGAGAAGCCTCTTCCCCAAAGTCAAGTCCCTTTGATATAGCAGATAGTTTGTTCGTGAAAAAGGTGCCAATTCCAGGTGCCCATTGCTATATAGCTTGTGATGCCCCTGCCCTTGTAGAATAAAATAACCTCCAATTGGGCATGAAATGAACCAGAGACAAATATCAGAGGTTACTAAAATCTCTGCTGTTCTTGTGGAGCCGTGACCGTAACATTGTAGCATTGGTGACGTCACAGAGACGGGGTAATAGAGAGCTACAACATGGGATGATAAATTGCTGCGTATCCAAAAAGTGCAAACTTTTTATTAGACATTACATATGGCTGACATTGGAAAAAACTTTTAAAAATAAAAATAAAAAAATTTCCTATGATATGCATGCAGTACTCCAAAAAGAGCACTAGATGGCGAAATTATTCTATGGCGGAGGAATAAACCCCTGATCTCTGTACAATGATAACATATGGATAATACAGCAATGCTATACTTACCTGTATCATAAGCTAAGACTAGAGATATTCTGTGTATTTTTAAGATGTTCTTATCTGTCAACACGGCAAAAAGTCATTTCTTAATCCTATTTAGCAAATACAATATGACTCAACCCCATCTGGATCTTTTTCAGATTTCACAATGGGAGGGGAGGCGGTCTATAGGTATGAAACACCTCCTTGTATGTATACAGACGTCCTGCTAACAGATCTTTCTAGTATAGTCAATTCCATCTGGAGACGTATTATTAGGAATATGGGTAAGAACACACACCACTTCTTCCAAGTTTAACAGAGCTTGTAAGATATAAGTCACATTCTAACATAAAGACTGATGTTCCCAATGTGTGAGGACCACAAATTAAAGCAGGGGCTCCAGCAGAGATGGCAGAAGGACTCAGCGTCCTGCACGATCTTGCCACAGCTTGGACGTCCCTGCCGATTAGGCCCATTAATCCAGGCTTAATCAATAGAGGAAGCATTCCGTGGCGGCGATCCCATGGCCGAATACGGTGCAAAATTGAAAGGAATGTCTCTTCATTTTTGGCAGTGTCAACACACCCTGAGGCTAAGGCCCCACATTGCAAAAATGCAACTTTTTTTGTTGCAGTTTGAGCCAAAGCCAAGAATGGTTAGAAGAGGAATGGGAACTATATATGAAGTTCTTCTACTTCTACCTTTTGCTTAATGCACTGCTGGCTTTGGCTCAAAAAACCGCAACAAAATCTGCAACAATGTGGGGCCTCACGGGACATAAACGCCGCGATTTGCCCGCCGCAGAGACGCTGCGGGAAAATTTGTGGCGTTTTACAGTGCAAGCAAAGGGGATGGGCTCATCCCTACTTTGCGGGAAAAAACGCAGTGCGGACACGCTGTGATTTGCAAAGCCGGTGGCTTTGCCGTAGATATAATGGGAAGAGAAAGTCCGCAGAGGAAAACTCCATGAACTTTTTCTTCAAAGTACTGTGGAAAGAAACGCAACGCGATCACGTAGCGGTTCTCTCCACAGCGCTTTATCACTGCGTTTACATCCCGCGGGGTCCCGGCCTAAAGCTGATCTCACGTTCACTACCTCAAGTTGTTTACCGCTTCCCTTATCTCAAGTAGGGTCCTCAGTCCAAGTCAAGGACCCCACACTGAACAGACCCTCTTACACGCTTCTCTTGTTTGCTATGGAATATTTAACCCTTTCATTGCTCCTGACTCTCACTTGTTATTACGTCATCAGTCTGCACCCAGGATAAGCCAGGTATGAGCTGCAGCAATGAAATGAAAGGGTTACCAGCCGCCGCAGCGCCTGTACAGACTGGACCGAGCTGTTGTTGTCACCGCTGTAATATCTGTGCACTTCTATTTTCAGATAAGGGAAGCATATGGTGTTATTATGGTGCGGTGCGCACCCAGTTATTATCAGGACACGGTTACACCTACTACAATTAAAATGCGTCTGATCTTATTATTGTCCATGTGCACAGTCACACCAGGTCCGCGTCGGATTCTAAACCCACATTGTTCTTTCCACACTAAATTACAATAGTGGGATCAATGAAAAGTCAGAGACCGTCCCTTTCAGTATGTGGCCACCATTATTGCTCCCGCTCCAAACACCCCTGGCAAAGCTCACTGGATACTGGGAAAATGTAATATATATGGTGTAATACAAGGACGGGGGTCTCTTACAAACTAGCTCTCCAATTTTTGCGTCATACATAGAATAGGGACTGTGCTTGGTATTGCTCAGCTCCATTTCCTTGATTGCGCTACTATATAACAGATGAATTTGACGCCATCGCACTGAAGCCACCTCAAACAGCTGATCTGTAGGGTCCTGGGTAATGGAGCCCCGCCGATCACATATTGATGACCTATCCTAAGGAAGACATGGTCAGTAGGACATTTTTCCTTGAGCGGCCACTACAGGTGAAATGCAGTATTACGTGGCATCCATTGACATTGAGAGCAATGGTCACGATTGTTAGCTTTTCTCCATGTTAAAGGTGTCCTTATGGCAGAGGCATAAGTAGAAGCTCCTGCACCCCCATGCAAAATCTGTAATAGGTCCCCCAATTATCAAGCCTTATCGTAAAACTGGAGTCTTCTTATGTTGCAAAAATACCTTTGGGCCCCCCTGAGGCTCCTGGGCCCAGTAGCAATGGCTACCTCTGCACCCCCTATACCTCTATTGTATTCGTACAGTCTAATGGGGTCCTTCAATGACGGTGAATAAATAAGAGTTTTGTATTAAATAAACCAGATAAAAAGTGTTTTAAAAAAATGAAGCGTGCCTAAGGGGTGACATGTATAGCGGAGACATAGAGGAGACATCACTCTCGTGTAGTATTGGAAGTCATATCCTGACATGACCCCGCTCGTAGCCAGCACGGTGACACAATTCCCCAGACTCTGCATTGACCTAGGTCCTAGTACACACTTGTATTGTCGGAGCTCAGAATAGTGGTAATGTAATCTTAGTAGTAAGCCATGAGACAGACAGGAAGAGGAGACAGGAATTGTTGGAGAATGGGACGTCACAGACACAGGCACGTCTTGTACTATCGATATACTGCGAGACGGTTGACCTTTCCATAACTATTAATATACAGCGGGCCCCTGGTAACTGGGAAGGAAGAAGAATTCTTCATAGGTGACACTAAAGGGCAAGAGAATGAGAGTTAAGTCAGGAATGGCAATGTCAAGACATCTTACAATAGTGACCGTACTCCTGGCTGGATTATAGGGCAGCAGACTGAGCGTTTGGATTGGTGGTTTAGTGTCCCAAATATCCCTATATTACAGGGAGTCTGTCAGATGATATGGGACAACCCCTTTATGCCTGTCTGTGGCCAGTATAAGAAAAAGGAAACTCTTTATGGGCTTCTGATACTTTAAATATGGCGGCTGCTCAACTCCTAGGCGCTGCGTCTCTGCTGCATTAGGGTAAGTTCAAATGGTGTTTTTGGTCCAGAACATGAGACAGAGGCCGCCTCAAGTTCCGGACCAAAATACGAGTAGCTGTGACTGTAGGCCGGTGCAGTGCATCGGCATCCAGTCGTGCACTCCGCTCCGGATTAGGCCCAAATGAATGTGCCTAAGAGGGAGTGTCTTCAGGCAAATGTTGCGACGTGAATCCGCCTGAAGAATGAGCATGTCGCTGCTTTTTTCCGGGAGCTGGAAGAAACGGATACGGCCTCAAAATCCTGATAAAAAAAACCCGTGTGAACTTACCCTTATACATATTGAAGGCTCCAAGGCTTGTCGTTACAGTTACTTCTATCACAGGCTGCGCTAGGCTTTTGTAATAGAACCAAAGGAATTTTACAATACATTGCAATGCATTAGCTTTGCAGTGTATTGTATTGGTGATCAGAACCACTGGGGGGGATCAAAAAATAAAACAAACAAAAAAAGTTCAAATAACACCCCATTACCTTTAATAATCACATATGATAAACATATATACCAGTGGCGTAACTACCGCCATAGCAGCAGAGGCAGCTGCCACAGGGCCCGGGACATTAGGGGTGACAGCCATTACCGCTGCTATCATTATACTTGGGGCCCCGAGTATAATGATTGGCGGCCCGGGAGAGGTAAGAAACATAAAAAACACTGTTACTTACCTCTCCATGATCCGGGCAGGCTTCGGCGTCCCGGATCATGTGACGTCTGACGTCATTGAAGATGGACTACTTCGGAGGCCAAAAAGCAAAAAAAATTTTCCAGCACTATCCGAAGTCTAAAAATATCCAAATCTTTATTCTTAATCCATTAAAAATATACTGGAAACCACATTAGGGTATGAACATAAATGGCTACGCGTTTCGGGACACGTCTTGTCCCTTCCTCATGGCATGCCATGAGGAAGGGACAAGACGTGTCCCGAAACGCGTAGCCGTTTATGTTCATACCCTAATGTGGTTTCCAGTATATTTTTAATGGATTAAGAATAAAGATTTGGATATTTTTAGACTTCGGATAGTGCTGGAAAAAAATTTTTTTTGCTTCTTGGAATCGTGTAACCGGTTGGGTCCGCTGGTATCCGAGCACACCGAGACTGGATTACAGACAATGAATGGGGTGAGCTGAATACACTTACCTGTTTTTGTATACTTCGGAGGCCAACAGCGTAAGAGCCGGGAGATAGGTGAGTAACAGAGTTTTTTAATGTTTTTCTCCCCCTGGGTTTCCGATTATTATACTCTGGAGTCTGAAAAGACTCCAGAGTATAATAATTGTGTATGGGTGTCCAGTGGGACATAATACTGTGTGCAGGGGCCACTATGGGGGATAATACTGTGTGCAGGGGCCACTATGGGGGATAATACTGTGTGCAGGAGCCACTATGGGGGGATAATACTGTGTGCAGGGGCCACTATAGGAGCTAATACTGTGTGCAGGGGCCACTATGGGGGATAATACTGTGTGCAGGGGCCAATATGGGGGATAATACTGTGTGCAGGGGCCACTATGGGGCATAATAGAGCGTGCGGGAATGCGTAGGAGGGGGTTGGTCGAGGTCTTCGGCATCGGTCGGGGAGGGGGGGGGAGGCCATGTCAGAAGTTCGCCACGGGGCCCCGCCATTCCTAGTTACGCCACTGATATATACATCTTAGGTAGCCCTGCCTCCACAAGTGCCTGATCTACAAACCAATAAAAATATTTTTCTCATACAGTCAACGCCATAGCTGGAAAAAAAAAATCAAACTAGATGAATTGGGGGGGGGGGGGTTGTTTTTTGTTTTTGTTTTTTTCGGGGGAGGGCAGGGTTTCACCTCCACATAAAAATTTTCATAAAAAGAAATCAAAGTATTAGACATTCCCAAATTGGTGCAAAACAGACATTATCTGCAGTCCCATATAAAAGAAGTTAAGGTGTCAGAACATGGAAACCCCAAGAAATTTTTGTTTTCATAGTTTTAAGAATTTTTTCAAGGTGTTAACACATAACAAAAACTATATACATTTGTTATCACTGTAATCACACCGACCCACAGAATACAGGCACCTGGCTGCTCTGGCTGTTTTGGCTGCACATTGAATACCTTAAAAAAAGAAACCTGTATGAAAGTTGCACAAATGTGTTTTTTTTTCTATTTCCACAAAACATGACACATACACTAAGAGGCGTAAGTGAGATCAGGCCACAAATAATCGAGGGCACAAGGATTCATCCATCACTATTTCACTGCTCCATAGATTGGTTAGAAGAGGGGGTGCTTGGAAGGGTCTAAGGCTAGGTTCACACGACATCATTTGGAGCTGATTTTGAGGCCGATTCCATCAGTCCCGGAATCTGCCCCTTGTAGTTTTCAATGGGAAGAAGCAATGGACACTTCTATTTTAAAAGGAGCTGAAAAAAGTAAAATTCCGCTCAATTGTCCTGCGTACTTCACGGCTGATTCAGTAGCACAATACACGGAGCAAGGATCAGTCCAATTAGTCCCATTATCTCTGACCCCTCGTTCACATTTACATTGGTAATCCGTCCGGGGGAGTGCGCATGGGGACTCCCTCAACGGAATACCAAACACATTTGCAAGCGGTGTGCAGTAAAAGCACACGGACCCCATAGACTATAATGGGGTCCGTGGGATTGCTGCGCGCTGCCTGTACGAATCATGAGGACATGAAAGTAGATGGTAAACTACTTTCCTGTCTGCATGTTCTGTGCTGAGATCTGGTGGCAAGCACACGGACCCCATTGTAGTCTATGGGGTCCGTGTGCTTTTATTGCACACTGCTTGCAAATGCATTTGGTATTCCATTCAGGGGATCCCCATGCGCGCTCCCTCGGACGGAATACAAACGCAGATGTGAACCAACCCTTAGACAGGAGGGCAAAATCTGCTTCGACTATCCGCTGCAGAATCCATAATTTCAAGAGGAATTTGAGGCAGATTCCTCTGCAAATTACACTGTAGTCTGTAGCCATAGAGTGCAACGTACAAGGAAGTACTAAGTGTAGTGCAAAGTACTCATCACTGATAATGTGGAGAGTTTTGCTTTTGTGCAAGGCTAGATTCCCCTCTTGACAGTTTGTCTTCCCTCTCTTGGGGCAGGTTTTACAATAATTGGATGCCCTGACAACCCAGTACCACTGTATAGCCAGAGCAGAAGGCAGGGGACCATGGAGGGAGATGGAAGGTAGGACAGGAGGTAAAATGCAGGAGCTGGGGCCTCTCACCGGGATATGCCACAACCCACAGGAGAGAACCATAGGATGCGAGTTGTAATAGTTGCCAATAGTGTCCAGGAGAATTCAACTGACTCCTCCGGCCCCTCTCCCGAGTTGGGGCATCGTTGAGGGGGCCTGCAATGTATCTGATGGTTGTAGTAGATTCCCCAGGGTTCTTCCAGTTGTAGAAGTTGTCACTGAGCTAGGTGATGATGGCCCGGAGAGCCCTGGATGGTGAATGCAGGAATTACTCAAGAGACAGTAGTTGCAATTGAATCAAATGACGTAACTTTACTGAAATAATGGCAACAGATGTTCTACAAGGGGCGTTCCAGTGTAGAAGATGGTACTGAGCCCTGGTAACACAATATAGGATGTGAGGTTTGATATGAGAAAATTCCAGGGCTCCCTGTCTGCTGAAGGTGTTTGCAGGGTCCAGGCTGTGAATCTCCAACAAACCTCAACTTCTCCTCCAAACAGGCCCTTGTTCTCCTCTTTGTAGGCTGACAGCAGGTTCTTCCCTGCCTCAGGGCTGCAGCAATAGTGACGCTGGGCTCTAGCATTAACTTTCCAACATCACCTCCCTTATCTGAGGCTGTAACGGACTCTCTTAGTGGTATACAGACCAAATAACTGGATACATCAATACAAAACACTTCCTAATATACATCATGTGTCAACACTGTTTATCTGTCTGGTCATTGACCCTAGCTGTGACGTTTCATTTGCAAGCTCACTACTCCTCCCTGTGAGCAGTTCAGCCAGCAATCAAAACATCACTGAAGCATGTGACCTCGGATGTGGGAGTGAATTATTACCTGTAATTTTGTTGAAGGGGAGAAAAGAGGTTGTACACAGAGAGGGAGAGCAGGCAGATGAATCACGAGAAATATAGTCTGTTCATAGATTCACTGCAGTGATATAAGGAACAGCAAGTGAAATAAAGCCAAGTAAAAGGTGCACAAGAGAGCAGTGAGTACTTAGCATTGCTTTGGATGTATCTGCAGGTCATTTTTGGAAGCTGGATAATCCATTTACACAACTGAAGAATCATAGTCGCCCCCTTTACCACAATCAGTGTCCACTGGGATAGTGTAGAAACAGCACTGGAACCAGGTGAGGTGAGTAACGGTCATGTGTACAGATACTGCAGATACATCCCTGGAACCTGGTGAGGTGAGTAACACTCCTGTATACAGATACACTACTGGAACCTGGTGAGGTGAGTAACACTCCTGTATACAGATACTGCAGATACATTACAGGAACCTGGTGAGGTGAGTAACACTCCTGTATACAGATACTGTACTGGAACCTGGTGAGGTGAGTAACACTCCTGTATACAGATACTGTACTGGAACCTGGTGAGGTGAGTAACACTGCTCTATACAGATACTGCACTGGAACTGGTGAGGTGAGTAACACTCCTGTATACAGATACTGTACTGGAACCTGGTGAGGTGAGTAACACTGCTGTATACAGATACTGTACTGGAACCTGGTAAGGTGAGTAACACTCCTGTATACAGATACTGCACTGGAACCTGGTGAGGTGAGTAACACTCCTGTATACAGATACTGCACTGTAACCTGGTGAGGTGAGTAACACTCCTGTATACAGATACTGCACTGGAACTGGTGAGGTGAGTAACACTCCTGTATACAGATACTGTACTGGAAACTGGTGAGGTGAGTAACACTCCTGTATACAGATACTGCACTGGAACCTGGTGAGGTGAGTAACACTCCTGTATACAGATACTGCACTGGAACCTGGTGAGGTGAGTAACACTCCTGTATACAGATACTGCACTGGAACCTGGTGAGGTGAGTTACACTCCTGTATACAGATACTGCAGATACATCACAGGCACCTGGTGAGGTGAGTAACACTCCTGTATACAAATACTGCAAATACAGCACTGTATTGTGTACAAGGGCCTAGCTTTAGGGGGTCAAATGTAGCAGTCATTACTGGCCCTCAAGCCTGTGAGGGCCCCAAAGGTCAATCCATATTATAGATCCATTCCAGATTTTGCATCAGAGACCAGGAACTTTAAGTTACATCTTTGTGTACAGTCTATATTGTGATATATTGAGTAAATCAATAGAATTCAATAGAGATGAGCGAATAGTATTGTAAACTAGAGTTTCGAATACCCTGCTCCCATAGGAATGCATGGAAGCGGCCGCACACCAAGAGGTTAAGAGCCGGCTGGCGGCGCCGGCTGCTTACATGCATTCCTATGGAGCGAGGTATTCAAATCTAGTATTTGAATCAACTCTAGAATTCAACAATGGTTTCTATGAATGTGACATTATGTACTTGGTAATGTATATGAATTTCCCATCTTTTGATATCAGTGAAGCACATTATGTGAATTTTCCCATCTTTTCATCTCTTTGAAGCACATTACGTGCCGGGCACTGATGTATCTAAGCCTTCCTTAATGCTCTACAATTGCACAAATAGTGCACTGATGGATGACGGTCAAGTATAATAAAAGGCCTCCATCATAGTACAATGGGGAACTAACATTGATCTCATTGAAACCAATATTTTCGGGCTGGAAGACAAGAACCGTGCACAAATTAGTCACCAGGGACTACGACTAAGTCACAAGAAAACCAGAGATCCTCCTTAAAGGGCAAGGAAGACAGGGAGCCTTTTATCTTATCACATAATGGGAGTTTTCCCCGATGATCGACTGGTTCCTGCGGCATCTGCTTCACATCAATACCGCCATTACTAGGTGTTATGGGAGATATCTTCTGTAATAAGTCAATTACTGTCTGTAAATTGCCCCCAGCTTTCTCTATGGTGTGATTGTTAAAAGACAGTCGCTCCCATAGGAATGCATTAAGAGTCACTGCAGCGGGGACTGCAGGCCGTGCAGAAGTCGTTTCGGCAAAGTTGCATAGAAGTCACATTCCCCTAGAACTCAATGTAAACACAGAAGAGGGGAGCCCCATGTCAAATTGCAAAATATGGTCCCCTTCTGGTGTTGGTTATAGCCAGAATTAACCCCTCCGCAACCCCCAAAGCCAAAGGAGCTTGCGCTTGGTACTTACTCATGAACTTGTTTGCTAATGATACAGTCCGTATAGACCGAGCTACAAAACCTGCACAACTGCTAGTCAATGTATATAGAAAGTATACAATGAAGAGATCTCAGCACTCACCCAAGCAAGACTATCCCATCAAACAGCGAATAGGCACAAGTGCCGAGAGCCAGAACTCCACCGACCTGATATTGATGGCCTGTCCTAAGGGAAGTCCATCAATTTTAGCAGAACTGGAAAACTCTTTTGTTATATACAACATAATCCAATTGCTGAATGATAGACCTCAATAAATAATAGTGGCGGCCGTCAGTCCTTCACCATGAGAATAAATACCTGGAGATTTCCATTTATAAGCTGAGCTGCTTCTGTTTCCTCCAGCTGAGAGGCTTATTCTTCATCCTATTGTAAATCACATACAAAGCGTTGGAGGCTGCGGATCCTGTGATATATTTATAGAAGCATCTGACTGATGACTGGAAGAGAAATTCTGTTATCGCACTACATCAAAGCAGTTACTGTATATGTTATTTTATGTATTATCTATCTATCTATCTATCTATCTATCTATCTATAATGGCACATTATACTATGTGTAGGGGACATTATGTGGCATTACAGTATGTGTAGGGGCCACTATGGGACACTATACTGTGTGCAGGGACCACTATGTGAGATTATATTGTGTGCAGGGGCTGCTATGGGACATTATACTGTGTGGAGGGGCCACTATGGGACATTATACTGTGTGCAGGGGCCACTATGGGGCATAATACTGTGTGCAGGGGCCACTATGGGGGATAATACTGTGTGCAGGGGCCACTATGGGGCATAATACTGTGTGCAGGGGCCACTATGGGACATAATACTGTGTGCAGGGGCAACTATGAGGACATTATACTGTGTGCAGGGGCCACTATGGGGCATAATGCTGTGTGCAGGGGCAACTATGAGGACATTATACTGTGTACAGGGGCCACTATGGGGGATAATACTGTGTGCAGGGGCCACTATGGGGGATAATACTGTGTGCAGGGGCAACTATGAGGACATTATACTGTGTGCAGGGGCCACTATGGGGGATAATACTGTGTGCAGGGGCCACTATGGGGGATAATACTGTGTGCAGGGGCCACTGTGGGGGATAATACTGTGTGCAGGGGCCACTATGTGACATTATATTGGGTGTAGGGACCACTATGGGACATTATACTATGTGGAGGGGCCACTACGGGACATTATACTGTGTGCAGGGGCCACTATGTGACATTATACTGTGTGGAGGGGTCACTACACGATATTATACTGTATGAGAACTTCTATGGGACATTTTCCTGCCTGAGGACTGCTATGGGACATTATTCTGTCACAGGGATCATTGGCATAGGGGCTGAGCTTTCTGAACAGCCCGGGTCCCATGGTACCCTTAATCGATCCCTGAGCACATTACATCAGCAAGAGGCCGGAAGAGTACGCAGTGACTGTGCCAGACACCCAGGAGAGGTGAGCATATGTTATAGATATTCTTACTGACCACCCCTGGACCTCCACTTGTTGTACTCAGGGGTCTGAGCAGACTCAAGCATACAACAGTTTTTTGTGGGGGAGCCTGATATTTTAGGTATATTTGGGTGGAGTCCGGCCTTGCCCTTTCATTAGTAGACATTGATGTCAGTGAATGAAGCAGCTCTATTGCCACAAGCAGGCTTCTGAGGCCTAGCATTATGTTCAGGGCTCTCAGCAGGATAAGGTACGGTGGCCGGTGTAATGACACACTCCCATTAACTTAAAAAGTAATATCTAGGGAGCGTGTCTTTAAGGACCCTTGCAATATCCCTGATAGTCTGATCCCCATTATCCCTATAGTCCTGTGACAACTCACTGCTAAGTATATCTAAAGATCCTTCAAACACTGGATCTAAACGTCTTTCCAGCTTCTATACTGAACTCCACCATATCCTACAGGAATAAGTTGCTCAGGTTTTTCTCTGTGCCACTCCTGTATCCTAGGTAAAAACCCTGCAATGGCCATATTGGTTATAACAGAATAGGGAATACTTTCACACCCCTCCTGTGTGTCTATGAGCTACTGCACTTGTCTTCGGCAGGGAGAAAGTAAAGGGAAGCAATGGTTTGTCTCCTCCTATAGTCTGCAAATAAATAATGAAAATTAAAAGGGTTTTTCAGCCAAAGGAAAATTCAACCGGAGCAATAAATCTCATTTTTTGTTATTGATTATAATTCCATGTCAGTTCATTTCCTAAGAGGTTTTCAAATGCACCACTAAAGGAATGATTGCAATGATACTGTACGGTATAATAGCATTACACGAGAGTCAGATCATGCCATGTATGAAATACTAAGAACATGATGGATTACATTTAGGGACTGTGATGTCAGGATATAATTACCTATATCTCAGGTCAAGTCCCTGTAGCAAAAGTCAATGAGAAGCGGCGCTGCCCAAGCCAGAATGACATGACCCGAGTTTATTTGGCACATCATTAAAGCATTGCATCAAAACCAGTTCCAGGACTGTAACATCAGCCATTTTCAGCTGACAAACTGGAGTAGAGAGATACTGGCGATCTGACAAGACAGACGTTCTATGTTATACACACCCAATGATCACTCACTGCGTACAGGAAGGAGAACTGCAAGACCTGGAAACATATCCTCCCTAAAACTATATCCTCCCCAGAAACATATCTCCCCAAATAATGATAATAATAATCGTAAAGTGAAAGTTTGTTATGTTTATTTTAAACTCCAATGCAGTAAATACTATCATCTACTAGCAGTTACCCACGACTTCGTCTGCGGGTTGGCGGTGGCGTTGAACCGCTTATATGTGTTGTCCCCCCATCTCTGCCCCCAGTTCCTTGTTCCCCCATCTCTTCCCCCTAGTTTCGTGTCCCCCCATCTCTGCCCCCAGTTTCTTGTCCCCCCAGTTTCTTGTCCCTGCATCTCTGGCCCCAGTTTCTTGTCCCCCCCATCGCTACCCCCAGTTTCTTGCCCCCCATCTGTGTCCCCAGTTTTTTGTCCTCCATCTCTGCCCCCAGTTTCTTGTCCCCCATCTCTGCCCTCAGTTTCTTGTCCCCCCATCGCTGCCCCCAGTTTCTTGTGCCCCCATCTCTGCCCCCATGTTCATGTCCCCCCATCTCTGCCCCCAGTTTCTTGTCCCCCCTTCATCTGCCCCCAGTTTCTTGTCCCCCCATCTCTGACCCCAGCTTCATGTCCCCCCATATCGGCCCCCAGTTTCTTGTCCCTCCATCTCTGCCTCCAGTTTCTTGTCCCCCCATCTCTGCCCCCCTGCTTCATGTCCCCCCATCTCTGCCCCCAGCTTCATGACCCCCATCTCTGCCCCCAGCTTCATGACCCCCATCTCTGCCCCCAGCTTTATGTCCCCCCATCTCTTCCCCCAGCTTCATGTCCCCCTCCTACATCGGCCCCAGTGTAGTAGCACTCACCTTGGCCATGCTCCCCCGCTGCTCTCTCTGCTGGCTCAGTGCACATAGTTCTCGGGCTGCTGCCTGTGTGTGTAGTATATGAGGCTGAGCGAGGCCCCGGCGTCAGGTTGCTATGACGCCAGGCCGCGCTTTCCTTCATATACGCCACACACAGGCAGCAGCCTGAAAACTATGTGCACTGAGCGACGGAGAGAGCAACGGGGGAGCATGGCCAAGGTGAGTGCTACTACACTGGGGCCGATGTAGGAGGGGGACATGAAGCTGGGGAATGTGGTTGATCCCTGGGGACACCCCCCGGGACACCCCCTCACCCCACTGCACTGACCTGTATGTGGAGTGTCGGGTGCAGCAGCCTCCTCCGTCCGCGATGTGTGCAAGTGGCCTAGTATAGCTGCGGCTCTGGGACGATATGGGCTGCCGCCATCTTGTTCACTGTGTCCCTGCTCAATCAGCACGCCCACATTCAGCCCCCAACCTATGGTGCCGTAGCCCTGGCTCTATAGCCTACCCACAGCCTTCCATGCACCAATAGGAGGTGCGTAGACAGACCAGCGCTGGCGGAATGCCAGCTCCTACAGCCGACCCCGGAGGGGTCTTTGGAGGATCACGGTGGCGATTTGGGGTGAGTGACCCACATTTTAAGTAGTCTATTCTTTTATGAATGGGATTTCTTTCTATTTAGGCTTTCAGGATAACGTAACACTAGGGTACTAAACAGTAACAAATGCTAATTGGTTAAACCTCGTCACGTGACCTCAAAACCCGCATGAATGGGTCTTTTTACCTATTTAACCTATTTAATCTTTAGAAACAATGTAATATTGGAGTTAAACTTGTGAAAGCAAATGGTTGGGACAATAAGTTACATAGACAGGAAAGTTATATGATTGAACTTTATTTAATAACAGTACGGATAGCAGTTATATACGGTTACACACAATATGGACGTCACCAATTGGTTAATTAATTGCAGCTGTACATATGTGGGTATTTAAAACATGTTAAACTAAGTCTCTCCAGAGCATACCTTTCCATCAGCAATGCTATGATTAAGGGATCTATGTATCCCGAAACGCGTTAGTTTGTTGCGTTTTTTAATCTTGTTGTACGATGTTTCTTTTTTTCTTTTTCTCACTGTGGTTTATATAACCTTTTAACCTTTGAAATGGAATAAAGTCTTACATTTTATGGAAGCCGGGTGTTGGAGAAATCCATTCCTCTTTTCACTTTGATATACAGCGGCTTTGCAAGTCCCAAAGCGGAGATCTCACACTTCGAAGACTTCCACGTTATATGGTGAGTTGTAACCACTCTTTTTCTAATATTACACCCTATTCTTCCTTCCTGGTCAATATGTGTGCGTGTGTGAAATCTCAACAAAATCCATTCAGCCGTTTGGCTGTGATTGAGGAACAAACATCCGAACATCCAAACCCACATACTTTCACCTTTATAATATTAGTAGGCAGTGGAAGGCAAGAACCAGAGGTTCAAGATGAAGTGGAAAAACTGCGCTCCCTGGTTGTTGATAGGTAGTGACACAAAGACCAATTGTTCACGTATGGATTTATTAAGAAACAAAAGCACGACGCATTTCGGACCTTCAAGGGTCCTTCTTCAAGTGCAAGAACAAAGCTCTAGTATGTACAGTAGATTGCCCTATAATATATAATATATATAATTATAATATTAATAGGATAGGATAATAGTAGGATGTGAATAGCAACCTGACGCCTCGTCCGCCTGAGACTCGTCCGGGTGCCGGCGTGGAGAGAGGACATGGCTGCGCCGACAGATGACGTGTTCATGGGAAATGTGGTTGATCCCTGGGGACACAACTCCCCCCCCCCGGGACACCCCCCCAACCCGCTGCACTGACCTGTTATGTGGTGTGTCGGGTGCAGCAGCCTCCTCTTTAGCCATCCGCGAAGTGTGTAGGCGGTGTGGGATAGCTGCGGCGCCGGGACCATGTGGGCTGCCGCCATCTTCCTCACTGTTTCCCTGCTCAATTGGCACGCCCACATGCAGCCCCCAACGTATGGTGCTGTTTCCCTGGCTCCAGAGCCCACCCACACCCAGCCATGCACCAATAGGAGGTGCGTGCACAGACCAGCGCTGGCGGAATGCCAGCTGCTACAGCCGAGCCGGAGGGGTCTTTGGAGGGTGATGTGGCGATTTGGGGTGAGTGACCCACATTTAAAGTAGTGTATCCTTCCTTCCTGGTCAATATGTGTGTGTGTGTGTGTGTGAAATTTCAACAAAATCCAATCAGCCGTTTGGCTGTGATTGAGGAACAAACATCCGAACATCCAAACCCTCATATTTTCACCTTCATAATATTTGTAGGATAGGATAATAGTAGGATGTGAAAGTTTGTATGTTTGTTCCTCAATCACGCAAAAACGGCTGAATTGATTTGAATGAAATTCGGCACATAGATAGATTGTAACCTCGATTAAAATATAGACCACTTTTTATCCCAGTAAATGACATGGCTTTTTGACGGTTATGAATTTATGTTCACCTACTATATTATACTGTTCTTATCTCAGCTTCTGAGAAAGCCAGGGCTGTTATATCTCTGTGTAAACACACACCAACCCTCAGTGTGTACACACATTTACATATTATCTGATCTGGTCCAGGCAGTCCAGACAAACTACATTGGAAAACACTTTTAATCCAAATTGGCAGTTTGTCAATTTTAAACATACCTGCAAAAAGAAAATCTAATTTGTTGCAAACAACGAGCACTATGAAGGAAGCCAGAGGTCACGGAGTTCTCCTCAAGCGCACCTGACGGGGATCATCGACGCCAACAACACATGCATTATATGGTGTCGCACCGAGCTGCTGAAATGCCGGAACAATTACAGGCACGGTGCGAAGAACAACTTCAGTGCCAGGCCAGCTTGACAGTTGCCGAAACGCCAGAGCATGCCGATCATCAACGTCAACAACACGCTCATTATATGTCGTCGCAGCGAGCAGCTGAGATGCCGCAACAATCACGGGCACAGCGCCAGGAACGCGTTCAACGACAGGCCATCTTGACAGCTGTTGAAACGCCGGAGCAGGCGGATCATCAACACCAACAACACACTCATTATATGGCATCCCAATGAGCTGCTGAGATGCCCGAAAAATCACAGGAACAGCGTGAGGAACAAGTTAAGCAGCAGGACAGTTTAAGAGCTCCCAAAACGCCGGAGCAGGCAAACCATCGACGGCAGCAATTTGCTGCATATTCACTCCAACAACATGCAGACGAAGTCGCGGGCAGAGGCTAGTCTACTATAATATTGAAGACCTATTATTATTAGTATTATTATCCCAGCACACCCACAGATTAGCTGATTTAAGGGGCTGAGGCAATTGGATAGCATTGTGGTTTCCTTATTGAATTGGCTGTGCTATATAATGCAGCTTAATCCCATTCATTTCAGTGAGACTACTCGAACAGCAAATGTCACATCACAGGTAAACAATAGGACACTATAGCTGCTTTTCAATAAATAATTCTGCTAAATGAGTAAATAACATAAAAATTGTATAACATATGTAAAAGCCCCTATGTCCACATTCAGGGAATCCGCAGCACAGAGTGTTTTGTCAATGATGTCACACTGAGGCATACCTCCCAACCGTCCCGATTTCCGCGGGACAGTCCCGATTTGGGTGACATGTCCCGCGGTCCCGGTTGGAGGGAGGTATGTCCCGATTTCAACTCAGATCTGCGTCCAAAGGACGCAGATCTGAGTTGAACACACATGCGGCTGAAGGAAGGAGCTGACACAGGTCAGCTCCTCGCTTCCCCGCTGCCCGCCTCTCTCCCTGAAACACGCGGCTGAAGCTGCTCGCGTGCTCGCTTCGCCGCTGCGTCTCTCTCTCTCCCTGACACATGCGGCTGAAGCGAGGAGCTGACCTGTGTCAGCTCCTCGCTTCGCTGCTGCTGCCGGCTCCTGGCTTGTAGACGCGATGTACAAGCCAGGAGCCGGCGGCAGCAGCGAAGCGAGGAGCTGACACAGGTCAGCTCCTCGCTTCAGCCGCATGTGTCAGCGAGAGAGAGAGATGCAGCGGCGAAGCGAGCACGCGAGCAGCTTCAGCCGCGTGTGTCAGGGAGAGAGGCGGGCAGCGGGGAAGCGAGGAGCTGACCTGTGTCAGCTCCTTCCTTCAGCCACATGTGTCAGCGAGAGAGGCGGCGAGGGAGCGGAGGAGAAGGTAAGTTTAATGTGGAGGTGGAACGTGAATCTGGGGGCAGATGAAGGAGAGGACGGCATGACATTGGGGCAGAGATGGAGAGGACATGAATCTGGGGGCAGAGATGGGGGACATGAATCTGGGGGCAGATGAAGGAGAGGACGGCATGACATTGGGGCAGAGATGGGGGACATGAATCTGGGGGCAGAGATGGGGGACATGAATCTGGGGGCAGAGATGGAGAGGACATGAATTTGGGGGCAGAGATGGAGGGACATGAATCTGGGGGCAGAGATGGAGGGACATGAATCTGGGGGCAGAGATGAGGAGGACATGAATCTGGGGGCAGAGATGGAGGGACATGAATCTGGGGGCAGAGATGGGGGACATGAATCTGGGGGCAGAGATGGAGGGACAGGAATCTGGGGGCAGAGATGGAGGGGACATGAATCTGGGGGCAGAGATGGAGAGGACATGAATCTGGGGGCAGAGATGGAGTGGACATGAATCTGGGGGCAGAGATGGAGGGACAGGAATCTGGGGGCAGAGATGTGGGGACATGAATCTGGGGGCAGAGATGGAGAGGACATGAATCTGGGGGCAGAGATGGAAGAGGGACATGAAACTGGGGGCAGATGAAGGGTGTATATGAAACTGGAGGAGAGATAGAGGGGGGACATATAATTTACGGGTGACTGCAGGAGGATTATACTGTGTGCGGGCACATGAAAAATTAACGAGTGGGCGGAGTCCACACAAAAGTGGGTGGGGCTAAATTTGCCGCACATTTTCTCCCTCTTTCGGTTCTTCAAAAGTTGGGAGGTATGCTGAGGTGTGGAGGGAGTTGGCAGAGTATTGCACATTCCACAATGGAAAACACTCTGAATAGTCCCACAAGTGGAAGAACCTCCTCAGTGACAGCGCAGGTACAACAGGCTGATGATAGGGTGGTGGATTCTACTTCAGTGATTGCAGGTCCTTCGGTGCAATTGCAACATAGGCCTCTCAATCTTCAACTTTGCATCGCAAAATTTGGAAGGTGTGGGTGATATGCTGAGGGTTTAGCATTCGGAGTGTTGATTACTTGGAAAACTGACTGAGCCCCATTACTTTACTGGGACAATAAACTGCATGTGACATCATTATAATTATTTTATCCATATCCTGTGATGTCATAGTGTACACAGTGATCTTTTCTGTGTGCATTTCTCTGCCCTGCGGTGTCATAGTGGACATTATCCCTATACTGTGACATCATTGTGTTTATTGCCCATTTTCTGTGACATCACTGCATTATCCCTTCTTGTATTATCCCTGTACTGTGACATCACTCTGTGTATTATCCTGTACTGTGACATCACTGTGTGTATTATCACAGTACTGTGACATCACTGTGTGTATTATCTGTGTACTGTGACATCACTGTGTGTATTATCCCTGTACTGTGACATCACTGTGTGTATTATCCCTGTACTGTGACATCACTGTGTGTATTATCCCAGTACTGTGACATCACTGTGTGTATTATCTCTGTACTGTGACATCACTGTGTATATTATCTCTGTACTGTGACATCACTGTGTGTATTATCTCTGTACTGTGACATCACTCTGTGTATTATCCTGTACTGTGACATCACTGTGTATTATCTCTGTACTGTGACATCACTGTGTGTATTATCTCTGTACTGTGACATCACTGTGTGTATTATCCTGTACTGTGACATCACTGTGTGTATTATCCTGTACTGTGACATCACTGTGTGTATTATCCTGTACTGTGACATCACTGTGTGTATTATCCCTGTACTGTGACATCACTGTGTGTATTATCCCTGTACTGTGACATCACTGTGTGTATTATCCTGTACTGTGACATCACTGTGTGTATTATCTCTGTACTGTGACATCACTGTGTGTATTATCCTGTACTGTGACATCACTGTGTGTATTATCCCTTTACTGTGACATCACTGTGTGTATTATCCCTGTACTGTGACATCACTGTGTGTATTATCCTGTACTGTGACATCACTGTGTGTATTATCCCTGTACTGTGACATCACTGTGTGTATTATCCCTGTACTGTGACGTCACTGTGTGTATTATCCCTGTACTGTGACGTCACTGTGTGTATTATCCCTGTACTGTGACGTCACTGTGTGTATTATCCCTGTACTGTGACATCACTGTGTGTATTATCCTGTACTGTGACATCACTGTGTGTATTATCCCTGTACTGTGACATCACTGTGTGTATTATCCCTGTACTGTGATGTCACTGTGTGTATTATCCCTGTACTGTGACATCACTGTGTGTATTATCCCTGTACTGTGACATCACTGTGTGTATTATCCCTGTACTGTGACATCACTGTGTGTATTATCCCTGTACTGTGACATCACTGTGTGTATTATATCTGTACTGTGACATCACTGTGTGTATTATCTCTGTACTGTGACATCACTGTGTGTATTATCCCTGTACTGTGACATCACTGTGTGTATTATCCCTGTACTGTGATGTCACTGTGTGTATTATCTCTGTACTGTGACATCACTGTGTGTATTATCCTGTACTGTGACATCACTGTGTGTATTATCCTGTACTGTGACATCACTGTGTGTATTATCCCTGTACTGTGACATCACTGTGTGTATTATCCTGTACTGTGACATCACTGTATGTATTATCCCTGTACTGTGACATCACTGTGTGTATTATCCTGTACTGTGACATCACTGTGTGTATTACCTCTGTACTGTGACATCACTGTGTGTATTATCCCTGTACTGTGACATCACTGTGTGTATTATCCCTGTACTGTGACATCACTGTGTGTATTATATCTGTACTGTGACATCACTGTGTGTATTATCTCTGTACTGTGACATCACTGTGTATATTATCTCTGTACTGTGACATCACTGTGTGTATTATCTCTGTACTGTGACATCACTCTGTGTATTATCCTGTACTGTGACATCACTGTGTATTATCTCTGTACTGTGACATCACTGTGTGTATTATCTCTGTACTGTGACATCACTGTGTATATTATCCTGTACTGTGACATCACTGTGTGTATTATCCTGTACTGTGACATCACTGTGTGTATTATCCTGTACTGTGACATCACTGTGTGTATTATCCCTGTACTGTGACATCACTGTGTGTATTATCCCTGTACTGTGACATCACTGTGTGTATTATCCTGTACTGTGACATCACTGTGTGTATTATCTCTGTACTGTGACATCACTGTGTGTATTATCCTGTACTGTGACATCACTGTGTGTATTATCCCTGTACTGTGACATCACTGTGTGTATTATCCTGTACTGTGACATCACTGTGTGTATTATCCCTGTACTGTGACATCACTGTGTGTATTATCCTGTACTGTGACATCACTGTGTGTATTATCCTGTACTGTGACATCACTGTGTGTATTATCCCTGTACTGTGACATCACTGTGTGTATTATCCCTGTACTGTGACGTCACTGTGTGTATTATCCCTGTACTGTGACATCACTGTGTGTATTATCCTGTACTGTGACATCACTGTGTGTATTATCCCTGTACTGTGACATCACTGTGTGTATTATCCCTGTACTGTGACATCACTGTGTGTATTATCCCTGTACTGTGACATCACTGTGTGTATTATCCTGTACTGTGACATCACTGTGTGTATTATCCCTGTACTGTGACATCACTGTGTGTATTATCCCTGTACTGTGACATCACTGTGTGTATTATCCCTGTACTGTGACATCACTGTGTGTATTATCCTGTACTGTGACATCACTGTGTGTATTATCCCTGTACTGTGACATCACTGTGTGTATTATCCCTGTACTGTGACATCACTGTGTGTATTATCCCTGTACTGTGACATCACTGTGTGTATTATCCTGTACTGTGACATCACTGTGTGTATTATCTCTGTACTGTGACATCACTGTGTGTATTATCCCTGTACTGTGACATCACTGTGTGTATTATTCCTGTACTGTGATGTCACTGTGTGTATTATGGTATTATGTTCATGGTATAGTTGACTATACCCCTGACTTCAGTGTTTAAAAAATCATAGTGGGTTAGCCACTGGTAAGATTGTAGCGCCAAACCTGCTGACCCTAGCCAGGGCCGCCGATAGGCCAGTACTACTGCTACTGGCGTCAGGGGCCCGGCCAAATTGAAAAATGGGGGGGCCCGGTTTTGGCCCGCCACCGTGTGGATAAGTTGACAGCTGATTCTGACTGGTTACCAACGTATCCCGGCAAGGGAGGCCAAAAACGCAATGTTAATAAGCCCTGAGGATTTATTAGGAGGGCTCTTATAGATGGTGTTGGCTCTCTATAGGCGCTGTCACACGGAGCAGATTTTACCTGCAAAGAGAATCTGATTAAGCCTTGTAATGCTGCTAAATAAAGGGAAATGTAATACAGAATTGGTATGTCGCAGAATAAAGTAGTTTTAAAATGGCGGCGGGGGGGGGGGGGGGGCAGACACTTAGGCTGTATGGGGCCCCAAAATTCCTGATGGCGGCCCTGACCCTAGCTGCTGACCCAGTAAACCTGTTAGCAGGGTTGAGGCCCCTAAACCACCAGCTTGTGCTTAGGCCGCAGGGGTTTAGAGCCCCAAACTTGATATCCTTAGTTCCATTTGTCATGCGGAGGGACCCGAACGACAGAGAGCCTTTCCACTAAAACAATGCACACCCACAGATCTCATAGACAAACAATAATAGCGGCGGCCATGTGTCTGTCAGGTTTCCACTGTTTTTATACTGAAATCGGCGGAGAGAAAAGTCCTCCGTGCAGGTCCTGGAGACTCCAACGTGGATGTGAAGATCGCCTAAGAGTAGATGGCTGTGCGACGTTGTTTTTTTTAATGGATGTCACACGGCAGCAAAAGATTTCAATGTCATTGAATATGGGCTATTCATATGACTGTTATTGTGACGGTCCGTTGTCATGTCCTATTTTTGGCCATTTTCATGGATCCCTCCATACACTGTATCTGTGACAACGGGTGTCCCTCAGGTGCAAGCCGGCCCTGAAGAATGGATGGTTTTTACGGCGTTTTTCGCCTTTTCGCGTGCGTCTAGTCTTGGTCATGTGACTTCTGTGAGACGTCTTGTGGCGTGACATGTCACCATGTAACCTTGGCGTTTGGCGCAGCTTTTATTCGTCTGTGGGACACCCTTTACATTTTACTACGCTCCCCTATGATATGTGTATACAGGATATTATTTTTGACTGGCTTTTTCCACTAAAGAGTTGTATATTTAGTTTTTTGAACAATGCTATGTTTCTCCTCTGTATTGTCTCTACCCACAGGGTCTCCATTAGGCTGATAATCCCCATTATTGCCCTTTTCTGTGTACCCTGACCCCCAAATGCCCCTCTAAACCCTCAACACCCACTGCGCATGCGTCACCCACGAGCCCGCGCTCAACCGTGCCCGTGCAGGACTGGCAGCTGCTCCGTACCGCGCATGCGCGCTGCATGACACTGCTGGGGCACTGAGAGGTGCGGACTCCACGCCTCTTTCCCGGGGACTGTGCAACCTCTGTGCCTGTACTGCTGCGACTGCTGCTGGCGGCTCCCGACCCTGGGGAGAAGCTGACCTGGACGTGGTGCCTGCATGGTGCCCAGGGCAGGGTGAGCCGCTCCACAACCAGTGTAGACCCTGCAACTGGATGCAAGCGCGGACCTGGACTATTGGCAGACTCTATAGAGTAAGGCAGCCTATGCATGTGTGCCCCTATGTATACAGAGCTATTTATAGGCACAGGCACCTGTCATGCGCACCTACCCCTGACATGTGCATATAATATACAGCTTATAATACACTAGTGCAAGCTCCACAGCTCTCCAGGCTGATACATTGTGTCTATAGGCTGATACATCAGTGATACATTGTATCTATAGGCTGATACATCAGTGATACGTTGTATCTATAGGCTGATACATCCCATCTACATTGAATCTACCTCTATATACGTACCAGAGACCACAGCCCTATATATCCATTGCAGCAATCTAGTATTATACACTAGTCTATAGACATATATGCACTTACCATCCGTATCTGTAACGTATCACACCTAGTTTCTGCCTCTGTTTACATCCCATCCCTATATACACTATCTATGCACATTGCTATATGCTGACAGGCACACGCAGCTTCATTCCTCCCAGGAATCTTGCCTGTCTCCATCCAGGCTGTCACCTCTATTTTGACTAGTCGGGATCTAGTTAGCACTACAAGGACAATGTCTATGCTGACGTTCTTGAGCCGGACTGTTCTACGTCCCACTGTCTCCCCTAAGCCTTGGAACTGGCTGGGGATGAGCAGCAGGAGGCATCCTGGGAGCTCTGTCTTGCAATGCAGCCGACTGTTGGGCACACACCCAAGGAAGGAGCCTATTGAGTCGCTGAACACGGCGCAAGGAGCCAGGGACTTCATCTATAGCCTGCATGCCACCGAGCGGAGCTGCCTGCTGAGGGAACTGCACAGATTTGAGTCTATAGCTATTGCACAAGGTAAGATGCAAGTCAATTGCAGCGCCATCCTATTCTTTAGCGTTTTAGTCATAGATATTGTGCCAAATGGGATCTACTATAAGGGCAAATATACGTGCGCTAAGAAATCCCATGTGATCAGGGGAGTAAATGAAATCTCCATATAGATGGACGGATTTGAACCCGTGACCCCCCCGGGGTGCATTACAATTCTAATAAGGTTATAATGTTATTGAAAGGAACTTTTTACTTTAGTTTGCAGTATCAGTTGAAAGTCTGATCAATATTTGTTTCCATTCCTCTGATCTAATCTGGGGTGTAACACATTATATTACACAATAGTTATATATTCCGTGTAATCTGTTAGTGGGAAAGGTGGGTGACGACCAATGTGACTGAAATTACAACCACCACGGCACAGGGGGTGGTCACCCATCTTTCCTAGGGTGCAAAAGGGAAATCTGCTTATATATATATTTTATACCTTCATTCCTACATATCAAATCCTAATACAGCTATTTTTCCATTCAGGGCTGTTGTAAAGCTGGGTGACAAGCAGTGTGACTTCCATTATAACTATTACATGGGTAGTCACCCTATATTCCTAGTTTGCAAAAGCAAAATCTGCTTATATAAACCCTTCACACCTGCATTCCTGTATATCAACAAACAATAAACTCTAGTCTTCTATTCAGGACTGTAGGAAAGCTGGGTGACAATTAGTGTGACTGCAATTGCAACTGCCACAGGGGTTGTCACCCAGTTTCCCCAGGGTACAATAGGTAAATTTGCTTAACTATCCCTCTCATACTTCCATTCATGTATATTGATATATTGTTTTTTTTGTTGCGGGGTTTAGGAAAGCTGGGTGACATCCAATGTGACAGCAGTTACAACTACCACAGGCATTGTCACCCAGTTTTCCTAGGGTACAAAAGAGACATCTTGTAGATATATAGTCCTCACATCTCCATTCCTGCCTATCGCTACACAGTAAGTCTTGTTTTCCATTCAGGGCTGTGGAAAGTTGGGTTATAGCCCTGGTTATATCTATGATTGCAGCCTCACTGCTGTGATTCTATCTTCATATTGTATACATGCTGTTCCCTTTAGGCTAGGGGTACATAACAACTTTGGTTGCGACGCACACTGTGTTGCGCTGCTTGTGCCCCCATAACAGCCAATAGTGTTCACGTTGCAACCTACAAATTGCTGCAACATAGTCTGCCGAAATCCAAGCATGCTGGATTTCTGGCACCTGTTGTGTCATGGTCGCAAAACAACTACACTCACTTTTATTAGCTGGGGTGCAGATACAGTCCTATGAAAAAGTTTGGGCACCCCTATTAATCTTAATCATTTTTAGTTCTAAATATTTTGGTGTTTGCAGCAGCCATTTCAGTTTGATATATCTAATAACTGATGGACACAGTAATATTTCAGGATTGAAATGAGGTTTATTGTACTAACAGAAAATGCGCAATATGCATTAAACCAAAATTTGACCGGTGCAAAAATATGGGCACCTCAACAGAAAAGTGACATTAATATTTAGTACATCCTCCTTTTGCAAAGATAACAGCCTCTAGTCGCTTCCTGTAGCTTTTAATCAGTTCCTGGATCCTGGATGAAGGTATTTTGGACCATTTCTTTCTACAAAACAATTCAAGTTCAGTTAAGTTTGATGGTCGGCGAGCATGGACAGCCCACTCTCAAATGATCTGAAAACAAAGATTGTTCAACATAGTTGTTCAGGGGAAGGATACAAAATGTTGTCTCAGAGATTTAACCTGTCAGTTTCCACTGTGAGGAACATAGTAAGGAGATGGAAGACCACAGGGACAGTTCTTGTTAAGCCCAGAAGTGGCAGGCCAAGAAAAATATCAGAAAGGCAGAGAAGAAGAATGGTGAGAACAGTCAAGGACAATCCACAGACCACCTCCAAAGAGCTGCAGCATCATCTTGCTGCAGATGGTGTCACTGTGCATCGGTAACTATACAGCGCACTTTGCACAAATAGAAGCTGTATGGGAGAGTGATGAGAAAGAAGCCGTTTCTGCACGTACGCCACAAATAGAGTTGTCTGAGGTATGAAAAAGCACATTTGGACAAGGCAGCTTCATTTTGGAAACAAAGATTGAGTTGTTTGGTTATAAAAAAAGGCGTTATGCATGGCGTCCAAAAAGAAACAGCATTCCAAGAAAAACACATGCTACCCACTGTAAAATTTGGTGGAGGTTCCATCATGCTTTGGGGCTGTGTGGCCAATGCCGGCATCGGGAATCTTGTTAAAGTTGAGGGTCGCATGGATTCCACTCAGTATCAGCAGATTCTTGAGAATAATGTTCAAGAATCAGTGACGAAGTTGAAGTTACGCCGGGGATGGATATTTCAGCAAGACAATGATCCAAAACACCGCTCCAAATCCTCAGGCATTCATGCAGAGGAACAATTACAATGTTCTGGAATGGCCATCCCAGTCCCCAGACCTGAATATCATTGAACATCTGTGGGATGATTTGAAGCTGGCTGTCCATGCTCGGCGACCATCTAACTTAACTGAACTTGAATTGTTTGTCCAAAATACCTTTATCCAGGATCCAGGAACTGATTAAAAGCTACAGGAAGCGACTAGAGGCTGTTATCTTTGCAAAAGGAGGATCTACTAAATATTAATGTCACTTTTCTGTTGAGGTGCCCATACTTTTGCACCGCTCAAATTTTGGTTTAATGCATATTGCACATTTTCTGTTAGTACAATAAACCTCATTTCAATCCTGAAATATTACTGTGTCCATCAGTTATTAGATATATCAAACTGAAATGGCTGTTGCAAATACCAAAATATTTAGAACTAAAAATGATTAAGATTAATAGGGGTGCCCAAACTTTTTCATAGGACTGTAGTGCAGCATTGTGATATTACCCACGTACCAGGTGTTGCAGTCATCTCGTAGGATCTGATGGGGTGCTCTGGGAGATCAATAGTCATAGAAAAGTATCTAAATATAATTTTATGCACAAGTGTTAAAGAGCTAAATAGTTTGAAACTATATAAGGTAGTTGGAAAAAGTGACACTCAGCTCTGCTACATCTGGCGGTATCACTCACACTCACACACACACAATTTATTCAGCCTAACAAGTGTCAAGGTCAGGAGTAGACACAAGTGTTGCCCATAAATTGGGCTATATCAAGTTGATGCCTCTGAGCCGGTGAATTCCATACCTTTAGGTGTCAGAACAAGCCAAGACGTCTTGTACAAAGCTCTGACAACCCTTGAAGTGTGACCTGACTAGTTGCGATCAGCTGTTATCGCGCAGCAGCCAGAGACACCGGGCAGGGAAAGTGAGAGAAAAAAAATCCTTCCATCACCATAACTAAGAACATTATAAAAGCTTTGTAGGGATTTTGTGGGTATTGGAGAGAGTCTAGAGATTGAGTATATATATGTAGCAGAGCTGAGTTTGTAACTCTCAGCTAAAGAACATAAATATATCAACACACATACAGCTCTACTACATATCTATACCGATGTAGCAGAGGTGAATAGACTGAACTGCAGCTGCATTGTTTGTGCAGAATAATGGATTAATGTAATAGGTTACGTTGTGACGGTACTACACCCTGTGCAACATGAAAAGCTCGACTACATGTGACAAACTCAGCTCTGCTACATTGTTGTGTGTGTGTGTATATATATATGCTAATTCCTATGCTGGAAGCCCATTATGTGACTCATATCCTATACACATCAAGAACCCATCAATATTGCCTGATTTATTTGATAAGTGATAGATCTCATTGTGTAGCTCTATCTCACAGTCATCCGTCCCTTTAAATAATGCATGAATAAAAGGGCTCCTGTTCCCCTTGTAATAAGTGACTGGTTACAGCGGGTACACTTTTGCAGGCTGATAGCAAAATGGGACTCCTCAGTATATTGGAGGGTAACAGATGAGGGAGGCCTCCTTATACAACTTCATGTACAGGCTGCCATAAAACAGTTCTCCTCGGAAACCACCTGGAATTTGGTTTTCCTATTACACAGGGAACCTGCGGTACTCCAGCTGTTGTGCAAATACGACTGTCAGGGCATGCTGGGAATTGTAGTTTCCCAACTGCTGGAGTATAAGTTTGCTGATTCCTAGGGTTAAGCTTGCTCTTAGGAAAAATTCTCACCAACCGGTCCAGGTTTTTAGATATGGACATTTGGTGCAGATTTGGAAACCATTGATGTGTTGCGGAGGGAGGAATGGATATGGTGCAGATTATAAAATCCACCCCATAGGTCAATTTCTGTACGGGAGAAATATCCACATCATGTGCAAAATTACTCATTGACTTTAAAGGGGTTGGCCAGAATTTTCAGGATCGGCCTATTTTCAGCACCCCGTGGGACCTGGGCTAGAACAACAGAGCCCGGCCACTATACAGGAGCCACCTGCTTCCAGCTCCATGCTCTGTATAGTACGGGTGTTGGAAGCGACCCTGTACTGCTGATCTATGTGTGGGCCAGCTGTCGGCCCCCCACCGATCAGATATTTATGGCCTATCCTAAGAAAAGGCCATAAAAAGAAAATTCTTGACCAAACCCTTGTAAAGGGGTTTATTTTAATATGATGATAAGGCGGCCATAAATATAAAAAATTTTAATCGCCTCTTCCTGGCCTCTGTTTCCAGTGGCACAAGGTCTGGGCTTCTGTATACAACTCCCCCGGTTGTGATGTTCTGTTTGTGCGAGGGGACCGCTGTAGCCAATCCCAGGCCTAAGCGGAGACCTCTTCATGTTGCAGAAGTCACGTGGCATTTGTGAAGAGGTCACCGCTGAGGCCTTTGATTGGTCGCAGTGGTCTCCTCGCAACAACCTGAGACCTGTAAATGGAAGATTGGACCTGGTGCCGATTGAAACAAAGGCCTGGGGAGGGGGTGGTGGGTAAAGGGTTTATATGTTCATGACCCTTCAGGAGTCCTGTTAATTTTTTTTTTATAAAAAACATCTTATACTGCATTACAGCACTTAACGGCATTGAACTCTGCGTGCAATTGTGTGCATGTGCCCTTAAAGGTACAGCGTCTAATATTAAGAATATCCTATAACAATCTGCAACCCGTAATTAAATATCATAGCTCTCTGCCATGGGAACATAGCGAATCCACATGTGCAACCATTCAGATCCTATTACGTGAAGAGTCGGGACTCAAGGAGAACTACAAGGCCCATCTTTTATTATAGGAGCGGTTTCCGTCAGCTGCTGCACTACAGTGCGCTCCATCTGTTCTCCACTACAGAAATAACGCCATCTTGGTAATTGGCTGCTTCTTCTTTTCAGTTTTCAATTAGCTCCATACGTTTTATGGAAAATCTGAGGTGGCGGCCTGTGCGATGGCGAGGGAGTCGCCTCATGTGATCTGCAATGAATAGGAGAGTCAGCTGGTATCCAGAGCAGTGATTCATAGGGCTGGAGCCGAGCCTGCGTGTCCTGGAAGTGTGTCAGGGTGCAGCTCCTATTTCTTAAAACCACAATGAACCTAAAGTTGTCGGCTGCAGTGCAGCAGTGAGTGCTGGAAATCTGTCATGGCTGTGTATGGAGATTGTCCGTGCCGGGGATGTGTGACAGACGTCAGTGATGACCGAGGAAGGGAATTTACTGAACTTCCTATCTAGGCCTCATGGACCAACATTAGTGCAAAGAAGAAGTGGAGTAATCACCATAGGGACTGGGCAGAAAACAGATGTTCTTTGTTAAGGCCTCCATACACAAGCGTCATAAGAAGACCGGCCGACTCTGTGATGTGTATGGCGGCCGACTCTGTAATGTGTATGGCGGCTTACAAACTCTCCTTCAACAAATAACAGGGTGGTGAGAATAGGATCGGACATGTCACACGTCATTGCCTGATCCTGTAGGGTCAGGGGATAATCATACACATTAGGGAGAGTGTGTGCCCACATAGGCGTACGGAGACTTACAAGTCATTCCTGCTCCGCTAGGGATTCTGGGTAAAAAATATGCAAATCTATTCTCCAGGATGTAATTAGGAGAACAGTCATGCATGACTCAGTTTATAAGCCTACTATCATGATGCGGATTTAATTGCCAAATTAGTATCTCTATTCCAAAAGGAAGAGATTCCCAGCTATGGACAGCGCTGTTTCGGTCTTTTGGACCTCCTCAGCATAGCGCAGGGATACTGGTTTGGCAGAGTGAGACACTATAGACCAGGGTCAGGGGATAATCATACACATTAGGGAGAGTGTGTGCCTACATAGGCAGTATGGAGACTTACAAGTCATTCCTACTCCGCTAGGGATTCTGGGTAAAAAAATATGCAAATCTATTCTCCAGGATGTAATTAGGAGAACAGTGCCTCTGTATGCTGCCCTCTAGAGGGCAGCCTCCTTAACATCATGCATGACTCAGTTAATAAGCCTACTATCATGATGCGGATTTAATTGCTAAATTAGTATTTCTATTCGAAAAGGAACAGATTCCCAGCTATGGACAGCGCTGTTTCGGTCTTTTGGACCTCCTCAGCATAGCGCAGGGATACTGATTTGGCAGAGTGAGAGACTATAGACCAAGGTCAGGGGATAATCATACACATTAGGGAGAGTGTGTGCCTACATAGGCAGTACGGAGACAAGTCATTCCTGCTCTGCTAGGGACAGATGTAACGCTGTTTCTGCAGCGGGATATCCTATCTCAGAATTCAACAAAAGCCGTGAAACTCAAGAGTCAAGTTAACACTCACATGTGTTGTCAGTCATGTTTACCTTTGCTACATCTGCAGGTAGTCGCCATGGTTGTAAGCAGGGCCTTACTCTAACCGAGTGTACATGTATAGTGGAACGTCAGGAGGAATTGCTGTTGATAGCGTGTGGAACAGATTAAAAAAATGTGATCTGTTGCTATGGGCATCTTTTCTGCTTTGTCACTATATGAGTATGTTCACATGGAATCCGCCTGCAAAAACATTTCCCATTCATTTCAATGGGAGCCGCTTGCTTTTTCTTTTTTACTGCTAGCGATTTTTGTCAGATAGCAGGAAAAAGAAGCGACATCTTCTCGCAGATTCCGCGGCTGAGTCAGCAGCGGCGTCCGCAGCTGGAGACTCGCTCCTGATTAGGCCTAATCAAGAGCGGGATGATGGGATGCCACCGCACTGCATCTCTCCGCAGATAGCGTCGTATTTGTCCATGTGTTTTCTCTGGTACTGAAGCTCAGTTTTATTAAAGTGAATGAGACTGAGCTGCAGTACCACACACAGCCACAGGACAGGTAGTGCGCTGTTTTTGGAAGGCAGCTTACTGAAGTAGAAACCTTTCTCTACATTTCTGACCATACAGTGATATAATAATGAACAGTGTTAAAGGAGTTTCCTAGGACCAACCGACACCCAAATCCCTAGAGCCATAGACTTTCTGGTACGACTGACCCTCACCAATACGATGGACTATTCTAAGGATAGGTCCTGTTGCCAACAACATTTTGGGAAATTTGGTCCCCACCCAAATCCCAGCCCTTCTTGCAGTTGGAGTATTGCTAACTGTGGGATAGGTCCGCTTTATTTCTGTCCTTTACGTACAATATTACATATTACAATATTAGCTCCAGCTTAAGGTCATCCGGCCCTTTAAATAATGCATGAATAAAAGGGCTCCTGTTCCCCTTGTAATAAGTGACTGGTTACAGCGGGTACACTTTTGCAGGCTGATGGCAAAATGGGACTCATCAGTATATTGGAGGGTAACAGATGAGGGAGGTCTGCTATACAACTGCATGTACAGGCTGCCATAAAACAGTTCTGAACAGTTCATTGCAGATTTCGGAGCTTAAAGGGACACTTCTGATCGCCATCTAAAAATAGAGGGCTTAAAATTGGCTGAATCCTTGATCCTTAAAAGTGTCGCCCCTATGAAAAATCTGAGCAGCTGAGATTTTATTAAAAGATGGTCGTCTAGACTGTACATAGTATATGGTGGAAATCTATCGCATTGTTATATAGTTTTGTCACTCTTTTCCTGTATAGTATCCCTTTATGTTCCCGAATCCAATCCTGTCCCCCCTCCATACATTACAGATAGTCTTGGTGTCTCGTTTCGTCACAGTATTGCAGGACTCCGGAGTTTGGCGCGTTGCGCTCGGCTGTCTAATCTGATGAATGTTGATTGATTTAATTGTTGGAAATTGCTCTGAAAATAGGCTGTTTAGGAGGCGCCATTGATTTCATGCTCTCCAGATGCCTCGGCAACGCTGCTGGTGACTTTGACCTCGCAGAGCTGAGATATCCGCTGTTATTTATGACACTTCGCTTCTGTCACCTGCGATCATTACGATTTTTCTATTCTGCCATGGGATATTCTTGCAGTTTTACCTGTGCAGGGTTAACCCAGAATTTCATGAATGATTGATCTATATCCGGACACTGTATTGTCGTATCGTTCGCCAATTTTAGTAAAGGCCCAGATTGGTACGGGAAACGGGAGATTTATGAAGAGACTGCGACATCTTCATAAAACAATTGGATCCCTGCGCCCGAATGAAAACTGGGGCGATTTCCATTCTAACTCACACCCGAAAACTGTTCCGAGTTATACTTATTCGCCTGACCTGATCCTGCTTCGTTTTGCACACATTTACATTTGGCGGATGAGGCACGGATTGGGACTTGTGGTCCAGTTTGTCACAAGAAACAGCCTTGCATCAAATGTTCCCCTCAATATCACTGGGAATGATGAATTTCACACATTGAGTCCATTGCAGTAGTGCAGACGCAGGCTCTTGGCCTATAACTTCGTGTGCATATCTCACTATAAGGCTGGGTTGCTCAGACCTTGTACACATGGCATAGTGTGTCTGTATTATGGAAATTTTTTGTGTCGCCATGCTGAAACTTCATGCGGCTCCTTAATTCTTCTCTACAGCCAGTGGGAGGAATTTATTAAGGCTGGTGTAGGGTACGCCTAAATTATTAGGAGGTTCTGCCAGTCAGGATTTCAGGTATAACTCATTACCGGCCTTGCCCTCCCTACCTTGGTCTGCACACCTTTTCTCCAACTTCGCAAAAAGTGATGAACAGGGCGCAAAAGGAACAATGTGGTGGGTCTTTGCTGCAAGAAAGGACCGTGTTCTGAAGATATGCAACATTTGCAACCATCTGCACCAAAACTTAGGTGCAGATGTGACTAAGTACACCCCCCCCCCCCCCCAATATTGTAATGGGAAAAAAACCTCTACCATATAGAATGCATACCTCACAACTATCAAAGAGAAGAAAGGGGGAAAAAAGTGCTTGTTGTGGCAAATTTAGCTCACCCACTTCTACAATGACTCCGCCCATTCTCGTCCATTTTTTCCATGTGTCGCCACACAGTATAATCCTCCTACAGTCACCCGTACATTATATGCCCCCACATTATAATGTTCCCTTCCAACTGCCCCACAGTATTAAGTCCCTCTCCTGGTGTCCCAGTTAAAAATGCGGGAAACTAGAGGGGGACATGAAACTGGGGCAGCTGGAGGTGGACATTAACAATGGGGGTAGTTGGAGGGGGGCAATAAATTAATGGCAGCTGGAGCAGGAGATTAAACTGAGGGCAACTAGAGGGGGACATTGAACTGTAGGGGTAGCTGAAGGGAGACATTAAACTGGCAGACGGGTCCCCCACTAGCTACTCCCACAGTTTAAGGTCCTTCTCCAGTGACCCCCTTTGTTTATTGTCCCCCTCCAGTTGTCCCCAGTTTCATGTCCCTCCTTCATCTGTCTCAGTTTAATGCTCCACTCCATCTGCCCCCAGTTTCATGTCCCCCCCCCCCTCCATCTCTGCCCCAGTTTCATACCCACCCTTATCTGCCCCCAGTTTAATGTCCTTCTCCATTGCCCCCCCCCCCCCCCCCATCTGCACCTAGCTTCATGTCCCCCCTTCATCATGTTCCCCCCTCAGGGTTTAACATAAAAAACACCATTCCTCGCTCCTCTGCCGCTTTGTCTACAGTCTCAGTCATGGAGTGTTTTTGGAGCTGTAGGCATGATATGAGTGACGTCATCACATTGCGCCTACAGCTCCCTGGGCCGGAGCACAGTGGTGAAGCAGGACAGTTCCTGCTTCATTCACCAGTGTATTCAACTCCTCTACATCCTCCGGACACAGATGAGTTGAAACCAGAACATACCTCCCGCCTTCCGGGACTGTGGGACACAAACCAGAATACGGGAATGGTCAGGATGGTCGGAAGGTATGAGAATGTGGTGGAGCAGATCGTCATTTAGTTGTACAGCTTATATAGGTTGTATTAGGGTTATGTAGTGGCGTACAGCACAGAGTATTTCAGGAGAGCCATGTGTTGATCATGTGACCAAAGTAAAATCATTATGTAGGGAGTAAAATAGTGCCGGGTCACAGAGTGTCGGAGCTTGGTCGTCCAGCAGCACAGAGTATTTCAGGAGAGAACTGTCTGTGATGACAATGATGGTGACTACACAGTGTCATGATGCATAAAGTACCGATGGGGTGCAATCTGTTTAGATTGGTGCGGTGAGCGAGATCTCTCAGCAGTACAGAGTACTTCAGGACTAGATATCAGTTGACCTAATAAATATACTATATCTCTACCGATCTTATTTTGGATTCATTTAATCTTGGCCTTAAGCCGCGGTTCGTCCACATCGTCGGTTGCGCCGTGGCTCTAGTGTTCCCGTTGGTATCTCATTAATCCTGCAGTTCTTAGTCAGCGACAGCAGGAAGATTACACCGAGAGAGTCAATGAGAAGCTACAGCCGCCGCAGGACCATAGTTACCTCTCCGGTGGTCCGCAGCTGGCAGATTATAATGATGTTGTGTATGATATCGGCTTTATCTGCTCGTGTTTAGATAATAAGGAAACCTGCAGCGACTGTATAACTGCTGGGGTGTGTGGCTGCTGTTTGTACTAAAAAAAATTACCAAAGCCACATCTAAAAAAAAAAAATACCACCAGTGGGACTGAGCCCCAAAAAAAAGAATATAACTACTATAATACTGCTCCTATGTACAAGAATATAACTACTATAATACTACTCCTATGTACAAGAATATAACTACTATAATGCTACCTCCTATGTACAAGAATATACCTACTATAATACTACCTCCTATGTACAAGAATATAACTACTATAATACTACCTCCTATGTACAAGAATATAACTACTATAATACTGTTCCTATGTACAAGAATATAACTACTATAATACTACTCCTATGTACAAGAATATAACTACTATAATACTACTCCTATGTACAAGAATATAACTACTATAATACTACCTCCTATGTACAAGAATATAACTACTATAATACTACTCCTATGTACAAGAATATAACTACTATAATACTACCTCCTATGTACAAGAATATAACTACTATAATACTGCCCCATGTACAAGAATATAACTACTATAATACTGCCCCTATGTACAAGAATATAACTACTATAATACTGCTCCTATATACAAGAATACAACTACTATAATACTACTCCTATGTACAAGAATATAACTACTATAATACTACTCCTATGTACAAGAATATAACTACTATAATACTACCTCCTATGTACAAGAATATAACTACTATAATACTGCTCCTATATACAAGAATACAACTACTATAATACTACTCCTATGTACAAGAATATAACTACTATAATACTACTCCTATGTACAAGAATATAACTACTATAATACTACCTCCTATGTACAAGAATATAACTACTATAATACTGCTCCTATATACAAGAATACAACTACTATAATACTACTCCTATGTACAAGAATATAACTACTATAATACTACTCCTATGTACAAGAATATAACTACTATAATACTGCTCCTATATACAAGAATACAACTACTATAATACTACTCCTATGTACAAGAATATAACTACTATAATACTACTCCTATGTACAAGAATATAACTACTATAATACTGCTCCTATGTACAAGAATATAACTACTATAATACTGCTCCTATGTACAAGAATATAACTACTATAATACTACTCCTATGTACAAGAATATAACTACTATAATACTGCTCCTATGTACAAGAATATAACTACTATAATACTACTCCTATGTACAAGAATATAACTACTATAATACTGCTCCTATGTACAAGAATATAACTACTATAATACTACCTCCTATGTACAAGAATATAACTACTATAATACTACTCCTATGTACAAGAATATAACTACTATAATACTGCTTCTATATACAAGAATACAACTACTGTAATACTGCTTCTATATACAAGAATACAACTACTGTAATACTACTCCTATGTAGAAGGATATAACTACTATAATACTGCTCCTATGTACAAGAATATAACTACTATAATACTACTCCTATGTACAAGAATATAACTACTATAATACTGCTTCTATATACAAGAATACAACTACTGTAATACTACTCCTATGTAGAAGGATATAACTACTATAATACTACTCCTATGTACAAGAATATAACTACTATAATACTACTCCTATGTACAAGAATATAACTACTATAATACTGCTCCTATATACAAGAATACAACTACTATAATACTACTCCTATGTACAAGAATATAACTACTATAATACTACTCCTATGTACAAGAATATAACTACTATAATACTGCTCCTATGTACAAGAATATAACTACTATAATACTGCTCCTATGTACAAGAATATAACTACTATAATACTGCTCCTATGTACAAGAATATAACTACTATAATACTACCTCCTATGTACAAGAATATAACTACTATAATACTACTCCTATGTACAAGAATATAACTACTATAATACTACCACGTATGTACAAGAATATAACTACCATAATACTACTCCTATGTACAAGAATATAACTACTATAATACTACCACGTATGTACAAGAATATAACTACTATAATACTGCTCCTATGTACAAGAATATAACTACTATAATACTGCCTCCTATGTACAAGAATATAACTACTATACTACTGCTCCTATGTACAAGAATATAACTACTATAATACTGCCTCCTATGTACAAGAATATAACTACTATAATACTGCCTCCTATGTACAAGAATATAACTACTATACTACTGCTCCTATGTACAAGAATATAACTACTATAATACTACTCCTATGTACAAGAATATAACTACCGTAATACTACTCCTATGTACAAGAATATAACTACTATAATACTACCTCCTATGTACAAGAATATAACTACTATAATACTACTCCTATGTACAAGAATATAACTACTATAATACTACTCCTATGTACAAGAATATAACTACTATAATACTTCCTACAGTCAGGGACTGATGTGAATTAGTGTTACGTCTCATTGCTCTGTTTAGTATTGACTCCTGCATTTTAGGATCCTGTCTACTTGCTGCTGTTCCTGTTTTTTTGTTCATCAGAGATGACTTGTTTTTGTACAGAATATCTTTCTTCCAAGGCCAAAAACAGCCATGATTTGTCTCATGGGAAGTGATAGGTTAATTACCCGTGACGAAAGTTACAGATCTATTCCTTCAGTGGATGATGGATGCCGCCTGCAGTCTGATCTATGGATGCAGTCAGATGTTTTATTCAGTCCGTTTTATATTAAGTCCAATGATCTGGCGACTTTCAAGGTTGCAGTGAACCCATCCTCTGCGTGCAACCATCATGTGGACTTCATGTGCTAAAATTTCGGTCTACATACAATCTTCCTACAGTTTTATTCATGCATGTGCGTCTGAGCAGGACGTACATGTTGGGGTACCTACACAATTCCTATATTGCTATTGTTGCTGCCTTCCAAACACAAAGCTGTGGATTCCACACCTAAAGAAATTTTGTGAAAATTGAATACATTACCCGGAAAACCTACTCCTGAATATTCACACTGCTCTGCGCAGTCCTTTCTCTAGTCTCCACGTACCAGTTGGGTTGGACGTTGCAGCAGCCTTGCAGGTCACGTAGTCAGATGTGGTCTCTCGCCATTCTCTAGTCTCAGGACATTACATGGTGGCGACGCCTCGGCCCATCATATTTATTATCATTCATATGTTTTCTGCTCTGGGTTATAAAGGATATGTATGCCTAACTAGTGTAGATCCCCATCAGGCGCCCGGGCCAGAGCCTCTTTATAAATCAGTCGTACCCTGCACCAGTCGGGCCTTTGTTAAGACTGGCATGTGAAATGCCAGTCTTGATAAATCTGCCCCAGTGTGCAGCGGGGTTGAACCCCTTTCTATATGGGCACTCCTCCATGAGATGTGTTACTCTGCTGGCCTGTCTTGCTCCTGGTCAGGTTGCCAGCACGTATTACATTGATTTTACAGGGAACCTCACCTTGACCTTCACTAATAAGCTTTGGAAATGTTATTTTTAGCTTTACTATAGGTACAGTCAGAGTTCTCAGAGTTTCCACTGGGCAATAAAAGTTGCACTATTTGCATTTATTATAGTAGTTGCGCCATTCACGGCCATGGTAAGAGTAATAGTCCGATTTTATCTCATGGAAACAAATGGCAGCCATGTCTAATTCTGTTCTGAATTCCCTATTATGTCGATCAATCAGTCAGAACTCTGTTTGTCTGATACAAAGCTCCAAATCCCCTGCATAGAATAAACAGATAAAAGTGCGCAAAAGTAAGATAAAACTGTGGCCGCCATGATAAGCAGTTTATACATAATCAGCTGTAAACTGCAGCGCTTCAAGGGGCGACTATGCAGGAGATTTGGAGCAGTGTGTCAGACTATCAGAGCTCTGGGACGTTGTATTCATTACTGGTTTAAAGGGTTTAGTCCAAGTTTTGTTATCCTCTATGGACATGCTGATTTGTAGGAGTCTAACCAATGACCATCAGTCCCACAATGGGGGTCACGTTCCTTCATCCACATGGAACCCCAAACCTAGCAAGTGCACTGTCGCTCCATCCACTGTCTACAGGACTGTCGGAGATGGCCGCAGATAAGTGGATAGGTCTGAGGAGGTGATGTAGGTCGGATTCCCTCCAGTCCTGTCTCCATTACCACTCCTTACCCTCGCTTCCAGCAGATACCTCTGATCTCGGGAGGTAAGTAGTAGTATTGATGGACAGGAGAGCCCGGGATTTCTCCTTCTGGATTGCGGTTTTATCCTTATATTACATTTTAGCTCTTTCCATTTTGCAGCCTCATAAACTTATTATAGCTCTCTCTGTGTCTAGACATTGAATTCTTTCTCAGTCGCGTCCCACAACTTCCATCTCTTAGCAAGACTTGTCCGCCAAAGAAAGAGACCTTACATCACTAGGCACATTACACATCATTTGTTTCCCAAATTCTGTAAAACCCCTTTAAATCTTGCCCAGCCTTGTTGGTGGTATTCCTGAATATGGGACCTGTGTAAGTAAAGCCGGCCATACACATTAGATCGTGGGCGGCCATCATGTGACCTTCTGATTGATTATCTGATCGTTCTTACCAGCGATTCCACCATCAAAATTAGCAACAAAACTCTTTGACTCTGGACACGACCCGGGTTTTCTCAATGTGATTGAAAATAACTTCTTAGTACTAAAGATTTCTAGTTCATTAGATGTCTGCATGTGGATTTGTTACAAGATTCCCATAAAGGAATTTTCTTGCCCCAAATGGATTTTTCGTACTGACAATCTGCTCACAGGATAGGTCGTTAGTATATGATCTGCGGGGGTCCGACACCTAGACCCGCCATAGACCAGATACCGTGGGGTCTCTTCAGATCCCAGAGTATAATAAGCGAAGCCTCAGGGAAAGTGCAGAAACATTAAAAAAAAACCCACTCACGATACTCATCTCCCCCGGGCTCCGGCACTGCTCCCTGTTCTCTCTAGGGCTTCTGCCTGACATCAGGGACCGCTGAAGCCTGTGATAGTCCTCGGCGGCCATGTGGGTGTCATGATGCATGTATTGTGACGCCGCACGACCCGAGTAAATGCTGAAGCCCAGTCACAGGCCTCAGTGGTCCCGGACATCAGGCAGAAGACTGTAAGAGACGAGGGAGTCGTGCCGGAGCCCAGGAAAGGTGAGTGACACTCTATTTGATCACCCGCACTGGGTCAGGTCCTCACGAATCTGCAGGTGGAACCTCACGAATATTGTAATAACCAAACTGAAATAACCGTTGTGAGCAAAATGACGATTTGACGTTCAGTTTAATTTATCTTTCGATGAATTGCCCAACCCTGTCATCGTTCGGATACATTGGCCTCTCATTGTATTCTATGACTGAGATGAATCCGTTCAATCCTCCCTTATTAGTAGATGAGCAGTTCTAATAATGGAGCTTCTTATAAGGAGGAAGATTTACTAATCCATGATCCAGCATGTCGGCCTCTGCTGATTTATGTGTGACCTAGTCAGAAAATGTGCCGGCTGATGGGGTCCGAGCCATTGGAGGCCGAGCCATGGGTCTGTCATGGAGTTATTTCCAGATATAATAACTACCTGATGGTGGCAGTAGTGAGCGCGTGACATTTATAGGCTTATAATCATCCAAACATTCTTTAGCGTGCAAAAGACGTCTGGAATTTGTCTCATTGAAATTCCTGGTTTATACAACGAGCTGAACTCTCCCCGCGCATCAGGAGATCTGGATGTGTAACTCGCATGTAGTAGAAGTTGGGTAGTGATTTACATATCAGCATTTATGGGCAGTGTATCACAACATGTCGCCCATGTGCTGTAGCTGCTGATGCCATGATGGAGTACAGTGTAGTGCCCAAACAATATGATCCAATAATGTGCAAATAATATGGTCATATAGTGCCCAAAGAATATGGTTCAATAATGTGCAAATAATATGATCTTATAGTGCCCAAACAATACGGTTATACAGTGCCTAAATAATATGGTTCAATAATGTGCAAATAATATGGTCTTTTAGTGCCCAAACAATATGGTTCAATAACGTGCAAATAATATGGTCATGTAGTGCCCAAACAGTATGGTTATACAGTGCCCAAATAATATGGTTCAATATTGTGCAAATAATATAGTCTTTTAGTGCCCAAACAATATGGTTCAATAATGTGCAAATAATATGGTCTTATAGTGCCCAAATAATATGGTTATACAGTGCCCAAATAATATGGTACAATAATATGCAAATAATATGGTCTTATAGTGCCCAAATAATATGGTTATACAGTGCCCAAATAATATGGTACAATAATATGCAAATAATATGGTTATACAGTGCCCAAATAATATGGCCCAATAATGCACAAATAATATAATCATATAGTCCCCAAATAATATGGTTGTGTAATACCCAAATAAATGTCATACGGTATCCAAATCATATGGTCGTACGGTGCCCAAATTATACGGTTGTGCGGTGCCAAGACAAAATCGCCAGAGGGTGCCCAGATAAAATGGCTGTACGGTACACAAATACTACCATCCGACACGACCAGTATAACTATCCTCCTTTCCATAGCTTTGAATTCCAGGTATAGAATCAATTAATGCAAACTCAGAATTTCCAGGTCATCCGGGACGATGGCACACAATTCAGTAGCGACAGTCAAGGCACCCAAGTGTCACACACCGCTAAGGCCATTCATGACGACTGCCTGTCATCCAGTTATGGTTTGAAATGTAGGTTATCGGAGTGTAGGAGTCATGCAAACATGGTGAGAACTTGTTTCTTAGCCGGATTCAATGGTGCGGTATGGGCGTAACATGGCGGGTTCACTTTAAGATGTCCTTCCTTGTAAGTGTTAATATTCATGTGTTTTTTTGTTTTTTTTATTCAAGGTAAATAGCTGTATTGCGATGTCTTGTGTGAATAGCGGCCCTCCTTTATCGCACGCTTAGCATTCCTCATCTGTCCGCTTATGACTATCAATGTGCTCATTTACATGGAATTCTTCGAGATGTTCTTGCCAAATTTAACATAGCAGAGTCCGCGTGCGCGACTTTCGGAGACATCTCTGCTATGAAAACCAACCTGATGTGCAAATATTTCGGGGGCATTTTTGTAATGAAATGGAAGAATCTTAAATGTAAAAAAAATCAACTGTAAGGTGTGCGATCCTTCTATATCTGTGCATAGCAAAGCTGGGTAGGGATCCAATATGGCCGCCATTAGCTTTTCGGGACTACAGGAGGAGGGGTATCTTTGTGTTAGGAAGAGGAGATCTATAAAATCTACTGTGTTAAGTACGCAGCTCCCATGCAGATCTATGGGGGAGATTTATAATGGCAGTCTTCCTATCCCCTGAGTTTGTCTCCATGGTTATAGACAACATCAGGCCTAGTGTGTAGTCTGATCCTGCCGTCATGTCTTACCCCGACCTCTTGATAGCTTACAGACCATAGGAGACCGGTGACACGTGATCGCAGGATCAGACCACACAGAGTGTATTTGTAGTCTGTAACCATTTTGATAGATAGGCCTGGCTAAGAGCTGTAGCCATAAAGCACAGGATATTATTAATCGAGACCATTAGGGAAGTTTCTTTTTTAATGGTTATTGCATTTTATTAGTTGCAACACATAGAACAGGAAGATAAAAGGATTGCTCGGAGATCCATTAGAGTGCAACGGAGCTCTGAGAGAGGACGGAGAACCGAAAACTGATTTGTCATCCCTGGCTCTGAAAACCCGGTCGTTGCGATGCCAGGAAACCTCAGCGCCTCTTTATGGCTCTGTAGGGAAGTAGAAGTGTGTTCTGGTTAATGTGAAACCTGAGAGGGTCTGCTCGTTCTTTCCAGACTGGAGATACATGCCATCCATACCACAAGGGTGCACATATTTATTAAAATGTGTTCTCGAGGAGGTCACCGTCTTCGCAGAGGGGGGGGTTTGTTTCCGTCCAAGAGTGTTGTCAGTGATCGGGGACCTTCCTAATCCTTCTTACAAGTGTGTTTCCATCCATAGACCGCAAGCAAAGATCTTGGAAATATTGAAAAATTAAAGGGTTTTTTAGTGGGTAAATTTTTTATTTTTATAAAGGGCTTAGATGGGGTTTAAAACATAAAAGAAGCAATATTCACCTAACTGGTCCTCTGCCGCGCCCATCCTGAAACTACACCGCAGGGAACGCCTCCAGGTCCGCCATTTTGGTGCACATATTAAACCTTGTCTCAGGCTGGGTATATGAGATCACTGATCAATGGACAAGACACTGCAGTACTAGAATAGTTCAGTATATTTTACAAGTTTTAACAGTTGCGTATTTAAGTCCTCTAGAGACAAAAAAAGTAAAATATAAAATATTTTTAAAAAACTTCATAAATATTCAAAGTTTAACTCCTCCCCCTTTCCAAATTTTAGAGTATTAAGAAATAAACACAGTAGAGAAGATTTATTAGGCCTTGGATTCCAGTTTTCTCCCCAAAAATTGAAGAAAAAGGTTAAAAAACAAACATCTGAAAAGGTTAAAACAAAAAAAAAAAAACCTACAGCTCATCTTGCAAAAAATGAGCCTTTACATTTTTTCTGCAAGTGAATGCCGTAAAATAACCCCATGAATCAATGAATAAATAAATATATTACACTAGCTGGTACCCGCGACTTCGTCTGCAGTGATTGTAGCAGTGGGTATATACAGGCGCGGGTAAGGTTTTCGTACTGTGTATAAGGTATGGGATATGAAATGTAACTTTGTATCTTGTTTTTGCTGTAATTCAGAGAATACGTGAGACTTTTGTGTTGAAGTTAATTTGTATTTGAGCTGCTATACGGTGTTGTGAGAAACTTTACATAGTGACTTTGGGACAGAAGTATTTGAAGTTAACCCTTTCCCGCCGATGGCATTTTTGGATTTTCGTTTTTTGTTTTTGACTCCCCTCCTTCTAAACCCCATAACTTTTTTATTTCTCCGCTCCCAGAGCCATATGAGGTCTTAGTTTTTGCGGGACAAATTTTTCTTCATGATGCCACCATTATTTATTCTATATATTGTACTAGGAAGCAGGGAAAAAATTCAGAATGGGGTGGATTTGAAGAAAAAATGCATTTCTGCGACTTTCTTACGGGCTTTGGTTTTACGGCGTTCACTGTGCAACCAAAATGACATGTCCCCTGTATTCTGTGTTTTGTTATGATTCCGGGGATACCAAATTTATATGGTTTTATTTACATTTTGACCCCTTAAAAAAAAATCCAAAACTGTGTTAAAAAATTATTTTTTGAAAAGTCGCCATATTCCGACAGCCGTAACTTTTTTATACGTGCGTGTACGGGGATGTATAGGGCGTCTTTTTTTTGCGGGACCGGGTGTACGTTGTAGTTCTACCATTTTCGGGAAATGTTATTGCTTTGATCATTTTTTATTCAAATTTTTATCAGAATCAAAACAGTGAAAAAACGGCGGTTTGGCACTATTGACCATTTTACCGAACAGGAAAAATATTTGTATAGCTTTGTAGAGCGGGCGATTTCGGACGCAGGGATACCTAACATGTATGTGTTTCACAGTTTTAACTATTTTTATATGTGTTCTAGGGAAAGGGGGTGATTTGAATTTTTAATCCTTTTTATTTTTTTATTTATTTTTTTTACTTTTTTTAAAAAAAAATTTTTTGCATTTATTAGACCTCCTAGGGGTATTGACATGGGTGGGCGGTGTCGCGGATTGTCAGAGCGGTGGGGGTCGGCTAATATGGCTGCTCCGGGGCGTTAAAGAGAGCCTCCTGGAGTATCGTTAAGGTGAGGGGCAAAGTGGTAAAGTATATGTATATGTGATTGTGTGGGGTTAGGGGCGAGGCTGTAGAGGGCAATATGAATTTTGTGGCTTGCTATGGTCCAAAGTGTGTGAGATTGCAGAGATGGTGGTGTGAGTTTGGGTTTTGTGGGGGTCCTGGCACAAACGTATGTGCGCTGTTGTGACGAAAAGTAGCCTATTGCGCAATCGGGTGTATTAACTATGTTGGTGGAAAGTTTCAGCCAAATCGGTTGAGCGGGTTTTGCGTGATTGAGGAACAAACATCCGAACATCCAAACTCACAAACCCACAAACTTTCACATTTATAATATTAATAGGATGACATTGTATATAACATTGAATAGTGCCAAAAATACAGCTTGTCCTGTAAAAAAAACAAGCCCTCCTATGGTTATATCTATAGTTATGGTTCTCTTCTCTTACCTTTACTGGTTCTTGCTGGCGTTTTCTAATCTTTCATCTTTTTCTCTTTATACAAATTATGTTCAGAGCACAGCGCCGTCATCCATCTCTGCCTCTTCACTGCGCCAGAAGCTGACGAGCGCAACTTTGGGACTCGAAATCCCGCACATGCGCAGTCTGCTCTGCCACTAGTGGGGTTTTTTTTTTCGTTTTTTTTTTATGTACCTTATATACTCTAGTATAAGCCGAGTTTTTCAGCACAGTTTTTGTGCTGAAAAAGTCTGCCTTGGCTTATACTCGGGTCATTACAGTAATTCAGCAATATCATAGTTCTAGACCTGGCATACAGACACCAGGGCGGGTGTCGGGCTGCAGCATCGCCACTCTCCTGGTAGTAGCATGGCGATGCTGTTCATTTCAAACTGCAGAAGTACATACGGTACTTCTGCTATCAGGCCCGGAACACAGAGCCCGCTCTACAAATCTATAAAAATATTTTTCCTGTATGGTAAACGTCGTAGCAGGAAAAAAAGTTGTCTAACTGCCCCTTCCCTGAGACTGGTTTTTTTTACCCCCCACTTGGAATTCAGCCTGGCTACAGCCAGGCTGAATATAGGGGATCTGCAGTGCTCCTGTTCCGTTGGGAAGGGGTTAATAGGAGCACTGCAGATCCCCTATAGTCAGCCAGACTGAATTCCAAGTGGGGGAGGGGGTGGAACCCAGTCCTCAAGCTCAGGGAAGGGGCAGACAGACAACCAAAACACCCCCTCCCCTTCCCCAGCATCTACTGCACCCAAAAACTCTGACCATTTTAATTTTTGAAATTTTCCAGTAGCTGCTGCATTTCCCCCCCTCGGCTTATACTCCAGTCAATAAGTTTTCCCAGTTTTTGGAGGTAAAATTAGGGGCCTCGGCTTATACTCGAGTATATACGGTAGATTGTGAGCCCCATATAAGGATCACAATGTACATTTTTTTCCCTATCAGTATGTCTTTGTAGAATGGGAGGAAATCCATGCAAACACAGGGAGAACATACAAACCCCTTGCATGTGGTGTTCCTGGCAGGATTCAAACCCTGGACTCCAGCACTGCAAGACTGCAGTGCTAACCACTGAGCCACCGTATTGCCCCCGAATTTTTTATTTATTTTTTTTTGCAAAATATGTCAAAAAAAGGCATGTTTTTTCCGCCTTCTAATGATTTCAATGGGTTTGGAAAGGAAGAATCCATCTGAAGAAATGTCATGCTGTAGGTTTTTTTTTCCTCTAACTGAAATAATCTAGAGAGAAAATAAATCTTCTACTGACTCCCATAGAAATGAATGGTGGATTTTTATTTTGTTTTCACACACCTGCAAAAAACTGTGTGAACTTAAAAGAAAAAAAAAAAAACGTTCTTAATGGAGCCTTACCAATTGGAATTGGCCAAGTCGTACGTTCCCTTTAAATTCTGAACCTTGTATTGAAAGCTCTGTTGTCTAATCTATTTCTGTATAACTAGGGAGAAGACTGATTGTGCAGCCCGTTGGTCTGGTCCTCCACTCATTTATAATGTGATGCTTGGCTCTGTCACGGCACAGTGAGGCTGGCGCTGGTGGCAGGACAGATAAATCTGTGCGTTGCGGGAATGTTTCTTGTGTATTCCATCCAGACGCTCATGATATATGACGGCCATGTTAATGTTGTCTGCCTTATAGTATACGCGATGTGACGTCTTCCATTAATGCGCTGCTTATGGCATTATCACGGCACTAATCTAACATCATCATATTGATCTCGCTCAGCAGATGACTTATTTATCCTATTTTTATTTTATCTAGATTACATTTTCCAAGAAATTATAATGTTGGGAAATCTATTTTTAGGAGCCATCGTGCTGTTCCTCTGTTATTCCTCCTGGAATGTATGAATACATTGTCCAATGGGCATCGTAGGAGAATGTCCATTAGCAGATTCCAGCACCTAGAACCTGTTAGAACGGATGATCTGTGCGGGGTCTGGGTGTCTGATCCCTGACGGGTAACATACTGAAAATTTGATTTGGAGATGGACAACCCCTTTAAATCCCACGATTTTGAGGCGTCATACTGTGTAGTATCTATACCGGACCTGAATAATCGTGCACGTGCCAATATTCATATAGAGGAGTTCTCTGCACCTGATCACTATTATTCAGTAGTGCAGCCTCAAGCTTTGGGCCTCTTACAGTAGATTATACAGGATTTGCATTAAGTTAGAGTGAGTTTTGTTTCTCGCAGGATGGGCCTTTTACATTGTCTTATAAGTCGGCATGTGACGGCTGACATGTTTGAGATGTCTGGCGTCCTGCAGGGTCTGGGCTCCATATAGGGTTTCCCACAGTAAACACCCCAGCAGTGCCGACAGCGCCTTCACTTCCCCTTGATTTTACAGGATCCATTTGCACACATCAGGGAAGTCCAGGCCAGATGTCTTTATTTTTCGCCTTTAAAGTGGCTTTTTTCTTTCTTTGCTCTTCATACTACTTCTTATTATGACAAGTACAACCGTGTATGTGTTTAAGAGGACACTTATAGATCTTAAAGGGGTTCTCTGCTCTGAACAATCCCTGTTCCAATAAGCTAATTACAACATATTGCTCTGATTGGATCCCCATTGATCCTCTGTAATCTATTGGAAAATCTTGTCGTAAGTGTTTGCTTTCTCTACAGCGCCACCACAGGGGAAATTAAACATTACACCCTGTCCATTCACATCAATGGGTGGTCTTAATAATGCAGGACAGGACGGGTCCTCCAGGGTGAGAGACTCTCTTTGTTTGTAACAACTCTCCGTTCTGGCCAAGAGATGAAGATCTAAGGCAAGTTGGTCACAATGGAAAGCCTGTCTGCTAGAATAGCGGCTACCTGCTGACCCCATAGACTATTATAGGGTCCGTTTTATACTGAGATATACATTATGTTTTGTAGACTCCAGCGTGGATATGAACTTAACCTTAGACTGAGTAACCCCCTCCCCCCACCACCGTCTGCGTTAGCTGTATAGGACAATGTATAGATATAAGTCCAAATTTTGGAGGGTCGCGGTATGTCCATATTACAGCGGTGGGTTTAAGGCACCATACTTCCACCACTGTACAGTAGATCCCTATGAAGCTGCTTGTTGGGGTTATTAGGGGTTTGGGCGAGATAATATGGATACATTATAGCCCTAATAGAGGCCAAAAATCCCTGCGCACATATATAGGGAGAACCTCTCATGATGGATTTAACATGTCAGCTGAGGATTTGGAAAGCAAATATCACAACATCTTGTCTTTACCAGGTAAATACCTCCTGACTATCATGTTTGTTTAGCCGTATGTAAAGCACAAACGTACAATGAATAGTAAAGCCGCGCTCGCAACGTATCACTGTATAATGTAACGTACAATGTAACGTTCTGCAACTTTGTCCTACACATTATGAGCTATAGACCGAAGCTCAGTTCTATCTTTTCAGTAGATATTGTCATGTGGTTCTTCTCCTAGGATTGACAGGTCTGTTCTTAAATTTCCTTCTAGCTTCCCGATACCCTAAAACCCCTCCGTATTCAGTGCAGGCGCCTGGTGTTCAGGTGGCAGCAGCAGAAGACGAGAGCGGTATGGCGGTGTGATTCCGGTGCACGTCACCGGTGTGTGGCTTTGTAGCTTTCTGCCTCAAGGTGTGACATGGTTTTATGCATGACTTGTGCATGGCAGCCGCTGTGTGCAGTTTTTTTTTTTTTCTTTCAGATTTTCTGGACTTAAACGGCACCCAAACTTTTGGGCAACTTTAGATTTTTTTTTTTGGCACAATAAGATACTTTGACAGATTTTGGCTCCTGTGCTGAAATCCACTTTCTATCCCTATTGTATTTCTTCCTTTGTTCTTGTGACTGCTTCTCACTAGAGTTACGGGTGTGCGGGCTCTTGTATTATCTATTGCAGGGAAGCTGAGGCTGTGGGGGTCACTTCAAACAGGTTAGAACCTAGAACCGGGGTTTTGGTGTCTTATAAGAGTCTCTTCTTTTGTATGACACCATCACGTTCTACCTGTATTATTTCCAGAGATATCAGCAGTTGAAAACAGAATTATCAGCTACTCCCAATCTTGTGTTTACAAGTGATGATATCTCAGGATATAATACAGGTAAAAATCTTGGTGTCATATGAAAGAGGAGAGTCGCACCTTTCGTATGACACCAAAACCACTGTTCTACATTTTTAAATTGACTCCACCACCATCAGCAGCCTCAGCTTTCCCACATTATACAAGTGGCCATACACCCCCGTACTATAGCGAGACTAACGAGAGAGAATACAGAAGGGACTGAATGTTGATTTCAGTGCAGGATTTCCCAAAAAGGATCCAAAATCCAAACATTTATTGATGTCACAAATGCCAGGAACTGAAGTTATTTGAAATTTTAGGCAGAAAATGAGCTGTTGTTCGAAACTTTAGCTTCCTAGCCCCAGAGAGGATTGTGTAGGTGCCTAATAGGGGCTTGTTAAAACCAGAAATAGTTACTGATCCCTTGCAGTTTTTATCCAGAAGGTGCCTAGATCCCCGCTGAGCTCCGTTCGTTTCTTGGTGTCTCCCAACACTCATTCAGTCATTGTGCGAAGCGATGACCCAACCTATCCACTGGTTGGCTGGACAGGCATCTTAGTGAGTATCCTATGTCCTGAATAGTTCTCGAGAGAGGGTTCCTATACTTCCGTCAGGTTCTGTTGCAGATTTATCATTGAGTTCTGGGCTGGTTTCGACCCTGGGCCACATGATCAGAACCGGCACCCGACCCCTGGTCTCCCCTGTGTTCACTCCTAGTTACCTGAAATTTCTGGGCTTACAGAATTCGGCCCTATAGTACAGGTAACTCATGAGTTACGCAATGAGGGCATACAGGGACTCAGGACTCGGGTGCTGACTCTGATCACATGACCTATGGTTGGAACCAGTCTGGAACTCTGATTCATCTGGGGTAAGTATTGAAACCCTCCCTGGAGATCCCCTTTAAGGCGCCCTGTTTTCTGCTGTTGCTGCCATACATGGATTATGGTGTCATGTTCCCCAGGTGCCGTTCTATCTTCCTAGCAGACATATTTATCCGATGCGCCAGCTGTGCCCGCTCGAGTGAATCGATTGCCTTTTGTAATTAGACTGGTAAATTCTCCGTAGTCCTGGCGGCCGATCTGCGCTGGATTTATGATTTTCATCACAACATTTGGCAAACTCTTGTGAAAATGCAATTTAGGGATCAATTCAGCGACAAGTACTAAAATAGAGTCAGCACTTGTAGGATTTGTGTAACCGCTCAGATCTATTCGCACTCCTGTGTTCTCTAGACACCCGCCATTATCCCATGTCAGGTAAGAGGGGATTTATAGACTGCAGTTAAAGGGAATGGCCCATGTGTCAGTCTGTAAAAGCCAAAAATGTGTTTTTTTTTCTGTATTCTACTGTTGTAACTATTTATTCTAAGGGAGCGGCCTTATGGGGGAGCCACTATTCTTTCCCAATTTGTCCCAGAGGGGCTGTGTGCTTTATGGCAGCTGCAAAAAATACTTAGGGTCTATTCACACATGTATAAAATGTAAGTTGAGTACGTGCATGAGAAAAATCTGGGTGCATACCTGTATCTGTAGGCTATACAATTACATACATCGGGCTAAAATGATCTGTGAAGTAGTATGCACTGAGAAATCTATATGACACATGAACAACCCCATTAGCTTCTAATATTGCTAAGAGATGAGTAAGCTAAATAATAATGCTGTCCCTGCCTTCTAATGATGAGATGACTTTGTTGACCCTGCCCTCTTAAATTGGATGATTCTCCTGACTCTGTCTCCTAATGATAATGGGATGACTCTTCTGACCCTGCTATTCTAATGATAATGGGATGACTCTTCTGACCCTGCTATTCTAATGATAATGGGATGACTCTTCTGACCCTGTCTCCTAATGATAATGGGATGACTCTTCTGACCTTGTCTTCTAATGACAATAAGATTACTTTGCAGACTGTATCCTGCAGACTGTTGAGATGACTCTGCTGTCCCTGTCTTCTAATGATAAATGAGATAACATTGTGAACCCTGCCTTCTAATGACAATAAGATTACTTTGCAGACCGCATCCTCTAATGATATTGAGATGACTCTGCTGAACCCTGTTGATATTGAGATGACCCTGCCTGGTAATGAAAATGGATTGACTTTAACCCTTCTCCCTAACAATAATGAGATGACACTGCCCTGTAATGATAATGAGATGGCTCTGCAGGCCCTGCTCCTCTAATAATGAAATACCTCCGCCCTCTAATATTGAGATTATTTTGCTAACCCTGTTCCTTAGCCATGATGAGAAGATTACCCTTGATTCAATAAAGAGATGACTGTGCTGACGTTGATTTCTAATGATACCAAGGTGACTCTGCAGATGCTATCCCAGTCTACACAGCAAAGCTGAATAGGGTTGCATCTTACTTTAGGGGGATGAATTCCAGCTATAGTAGTTATAGCTAGAAAAACTTGCAGGTAATTTGCTGTTCCGTACAGTTCTACATATATGTATGTATGTATTTTATCACATGTAAGTTGTGTACAGCTTTTACATTCTTCACCCGATAAGACCTGCGAGATTTTGCAGTCATGGCGCCTGTTTACCCCCTGGACATATATATTTTATAGATCTATAACTGTTCAGTTGCGACGTGTTACAAACACGGAGTATATAGCGTATTAGCTTCTGTGTAACGTGTAATTGTCTTGTATCTGGTTAATTTATAAGCTGTGAGCGCTTCCATTGACAGTGTCAGCCGCCCGCATGGAAAACGCGTGTCAGCAGTTCCGTCCGCTGTCCTTTATGCTCTTGTTCTGACACAGCATTTTGTCGTCTTTCTGGCGTTTCGCTCGGCTCTGGGATAAATGTGTCTGTGGATCTGGTGCCAGGACAGAGGAGCATGGACAGCGTCTGCTCTCTGATGTCACCGCTAATGTAGGCAATTAATTGTCCTTTTTATCTACAGGCGATTAGTCGGCGACAATGCGGCTGCGAAACATCGAAGCTCCAATTTAGCAACAGTTCTGACGTAATTGTGACTGATGGGGAGACGGTCATAGGAACCAGTAATGGGGTTATTCTAATTTAAAGGGTCAAACCAGCCCCGCAGATAGATGGGTTAGGGTCACCAGACCCAGCATAAGAACCCCCAGCCCTGCAGATAGATGGGTTAGGGTCACCTGAATCAATGTTTCCCCCTTCTGAATCACTGAAATATTTCTGGTTTTGTCGATAAGTACTTGAGCTCTTTCGAGCAATGAGGGTGGTGCCATTGCTCCAAAGAGACCATTAATGGGGGTTGTCTGCTTTAATGTAGCCCCTTATATTATGCTATATGGGAGGAAAAAGCTGCGGCACTGAAGCCTCTCTTGTTTTTTCGGCGTGCCATCATCTCTTGAAACCAATCGCTGATATCATAGGGCCCTGTGTCGTCCTATATGGTGATAATAGAGGGAAACATTCTTATTTCTTGGGTAGGAATCTTAGGATCCACCCGGACAGAGCGAGGAGTGGTTACAAAGAGCGTCTCTCACATTGGAGGACCTAGCCTGTCCAGTATTACATAGACAAGCCATTGGTTTGAATGGACACCATGTAATTCTTCATTATTCCTGCGGTGGCGCTGCTGGGAATTTGAACAGCGAGGTTTCTCCACTGATTACAGCTGGTCACTGTGATGACTCTGTGATGAGCTTAAAGGGATTGTCCCAAATATATATTTTTGTAATGGGCTATCCTTAGGGTAGGCCATAAATATCTAATCGTGGCGGGGTGCTAGTACTGCAACACAGCTCCTATTGAAGTCAATGGGAGCTTCAGTACAGGGCACGTAACCTACTACTTCCAGCCCCATGTTGTGTATAAAACAAATGGTGAAATGACTAGGGTTGAGCCGATCTTGAGATTTCAGGATCGATTTTAAAATCCGATTTCCGATCGTTTTCCAGCCGATCGCGATCGTGAAATTTGCTCAATTACCGATCGGGATCCAATCTTTCCTGATCTCGATTGCTCAACCCTATTTATGATATATACATGAATAGGGTTGAGCCGATCTTGAGATGACCTCCAACCTCGATCCCGCCGGAAAAGGTCAGGATTGTGAAATTTACTCGATCTCCAACTGGAATCCGATCTTTTCCGATCCCGATCGCTCAACCCTAGAAAGGGCATAAAAACCTATATCTTGGACATCCCCTTTAAGTTCTCTAAGATTGCACTTTGGTATGCTCACCCTGTCACTATCTGCCCCTATAACAGTATATAAGGGGTTTACAGGAGATTTTGTGGCGGTGTTAGACTTCCTTTAAATTTTTTATCTCGGTCGTAAAAAGTTATGAGTGTTCGGCTCAGCAGAAAACCTGTAGTGCAGGGTCTGTATAATCTCCTATATTTCAGCTTTTTAACAAGATGTGTCCCAGTAATGTGCTGATGCCGGCGTAGCGGATACCGCGTAACTAAGCCAAACGATAAACCCAGAATTGAGGGAATTTTTTTACCAGTTTACTCCTGAGAATGTCTGTCAGCGCTCTGCCGAGGAGTATAATCCTATTACATGGCGCCCGATAGTCAGGACTGAGCCGAGTATTCCTGACTGTTCCTGGGTTGGATGTGATCCCCTTATATATCATCGGACAAGTTGCTGACTGAGCCTCATATATAAATACCCAGGCGAGGGCATAGGGGTTGGCGAGGGCATAGGGGTTTGTTGGCAACTTAGATTTTATGCCAGACCCCCCTTTTTTAATGTTTTTTGCTCTGGAGGACCGGATCCCTCATTGCTTTCAATGGGCAATGTGTAATACTTTGTTTCCCCTGCAGAGGCGCTGCAGTAGATTTAAAATCCTCTTGTCTAAGTAGATTTAGGCTATCTTGCCTAAGCTTCGTCTCCGCACTGTTAAGCCAAGTTCACATCTGTGGTAGGCTGTTTATTGGTCCGTGGAAGGAACAGAACGGACGTAAGGACCAGTGCAATACCAGATACATACGGAATTAGACAAGCCGGGGTTCTTTAGGTTTCCATTGATTTTTAAAATGAAATTGGGGGATGAAAAAGTTGTATGTTCAGGACTTGTGTGCCGATATCAGATGGACACTGCGATAGAGACTCTGGAGCAGATGTGACCTTGGCCTTAACAACATTTAGTGATATGCTTTACCGCAGTCTCATGAACACAGGCAGCAGAGACTGTAGCCGACTCATCTAAGCGTGCTCTAGCCAGGGAATCGGGGTGGATAAGCTGTGACATCATCTATTGTCAGTAGCGGATGTAATGATGGCTCTGTGATGTTATATAGAGAGGTGTTATCTTCTGTTGTAATGCTGTGATGTAAAGAAAACCCCTAGAGAATTTGAAATTGTCGGTGTATTACTAGGCTTGCTGGTCAGAGTGAAAATTGCAGATTTTTTATTTTTAATGTATATAGTGACCAGGAAAAAATTTTTAAAATTCTTTAAAAATATGGTTTAATTTTCTGGTGACCAATTCTCTTTAAAAACCCACCGATAACTGTAGGTCACCGCCAGTCTAAGGATTGGGGCATCATGTGGTTTTTCTCTGTATTTACCAAAATGGCGCACCCAAATGATAAATTTGTTTCAGTTCGCTCCACATTATTTCACCATAATAGAGCGCTCTGTAAGTTCAGCACATTTTAGAGACATCGGGTTAAGCTTTTCCTTGAGGTTGCCGGTGGCTATATCATTATATGATACCAGCCGTACTTATATGTCATATTCTAGTGACATTTGTCATGAGTCGCAACCGCGGCATGACACGGACTCTGCTTCCTCCTGATATCTCGGACATCTTGGTCCAAAAATCATCATTTTTTCCTCCTACTCAATGCTGTTAGCCAACAGATGGACGTGGACATCACGGCAGGACATGGCACTGCGTGACCTGGATAATCTGCATCAAATGCTAATAATACAGAGCCATTTACATTCTGACTCTGTGCCGGGAATACCATCCATCAGCTGAATAGAACAGAAGTTACTGGAACACAAAATACTTTTCTTTACAGTGCGTCATGTGTTCTACTCTAGTCACATCCAGAGCAGCACTCAAAAATCTGTCAACAGTCTGCTGTCAGACGCGCCCCTAACAGCTTAGCAGTGTTTTACTAATACATCCACTCTTCTGCAACGCATATTCAGATGTGTGATAACTGACAATGAATTTGTGGCATTCGCTTGGCTTTTGGGGCAAGATTTGGTGAACTTTTTGGAAAAATTATATCGGGTGATAGAGCTTAGGAGCAGACTCTACATTATAGTAGACCCTTTTGCTTAAAGTTGCCCCTCCACTGATTCTGGCGCAGTTGGGATGTTTTTTGTAGCCCCCACCATTCCCGAGCAATCAGTGCAGATAGATGCAGCATCCAATATGCTTAATTGGTTCTTAACGGTCAGGTGGGTGGTCCTCAGATTGAGGGGGATGGGGGGGGGGGATCGCCCACCTGACAGTAGATAACCTAATTAGCATATTAAGTTATTATTGTGTCTGGGCTGTCGTCTCATAAATTGTGTCCTCCTGATAACCAGCCATGATGTCCTTATTGTGGTCAGGATATCTTCTCATACATGTAGTGTCCTCCTGATAACCAGCCATGATGTCTGTCCTTATTGTGGTCAGGTTATCTTCTCATACATGTAGTGTCCTCCTGATAACCAGCCATGATGTCCTTATTGTGGTCGGGTTATCTTCTCATACATGTAGTGTCCTCCTGATAACCAGCCATGATGTCCTTATTGTGGTCTGGTTATCTTCTCACATATGTAGTGTTCTCCTGATAACCAGCCATGATGTCCTTATTGTGTCCGGTTATCTTCTCATACATGTAGTGTCCTCCTGATAACCAGCCATGATGTCCTTATTGTGGTCGGGTTATCTTCTCATACATGTAGTGTCCTCCTGATAACCAGCCATGATGTCCTTATTGTGGTCGGATTATCTTCTCATACATGTAGTGTCCTCCTGATAACCAGCCATGATGTCCTTATTGTGGTCGGGTTATCTTCTCATACATGTAGTGTCCTCCTGATAACCAGCCATGATGTCCTTATTGTGGTCGGGTTATCTTCTCATACATGTAGTGTCCTCCTGATAACCAGCCATGATGTCCTTATTGTGGTCGGCTTATCTTCTCATACATGTAGTGTCCTCCTGATAACCAGCCATGATGTCCTTATTGTGGTCGGATTATCTTCTCATACATGTAGTGTCCTCCTGATAACCAGCCATGATGTCCTTATTGTGGTCAGGTTATCTTCTCATACATGTAGTGTCCTCCCGATAACTTGTCCACAATAAGGACATCATGGCCGGGTTTCTGATAAGTCCCAGATCATAGAAAGTTCCTGCATTCACGGTCATATCTATTGGCAACCAATCAAGACAACAGATGTCACCACTAAAACTGCAACTTTTTAAATTGTTTTACTGTATATTTTAAAAAATGTAAAACTTTTAATAGTCTACAGATATACATAGAGTTCTGTTTATGGGCGTTCCCCTTTAAGGGAGCCTCTCATTGTAAGGTGTATCACTCTGTACAGGTTTAGATCTCTGTACATGATCTGCCATAGACATGATGATAAAGCAGGCGCAGGCAGAGATGTGCGTAATAACAGCGTGCAGAGTCAGGGGACGGCTTCCCTTGGGCAGGGCGTAGACACGTTGGCAGACAGCAGGTATAATTAATGTGCCAGCCCATTCCAGCACGCCACCGCCGCTCTGTACTGTATTATATGATTTGCTGCACTGGTTACTAATAAATCCTGTCTATTGTGTTTCAGAGCAACTCGAAGCCGCCCCACCTTCCTCCAAACAGCTGAAACACGGTAAGATTTAGATTGGGCGGAATAATGGCCTGGATACTTCTACCACCTCCTTGTCTGTATTCACACATTATAGTTTCTTGCCCTCTGACTGTTACTATCAAACCTGGCCCTTGGAAACAGACTACGACTACACTCACTGACATGTGACCTAACTGCACTTAAAGGGATATTCTGATTATTTTAAAGGGATTATACCATTAAAATCAATTTTTTTTGTCGATCATATGTAAAGGCTATTCTCCTACCTTTCGATGTTTTCTCTGCATTGCTGTTTCGTAGAAATCCCGGTTTTCGTCGGTATACAAATGAGTTCTCTCGCAGCACTGGGGGCGTCCCCAATGCTGCGAGAGAACTCTCCAGCGCCGCCTTCATCTTCTTCAGGAACGGCCTTTCTACACGTCTTCTTCCAGAGCTGGGTTCAAACTTCTAGGCCTCAGACAGAGCCGACTGCGCATGCCCGCCAGCCACAAGAAAAATGTCCGCATACACCGTAACTAAGCCGCCGTTTTTGTTGTGCGCAGTCGGCTCTGCCTGAGGCCTAGAAGTTTGACTGCCAGCGCCAGAAGAAGACGCAGGGAGAGGCCGTTGCTTAAGAAGATAGAGGCGGCGCTGGAGATTTCTCTCGCAGCATTGGGGACGCCCCCAATGCTATTTGAGCGCTGAGGACCGCCCCCAGTGCTGTGAGAGAACTCATTTGCATACCGACGAACACTGGGTTTTCTATCGAACGGCTGCGCAGAGAAGACATATAAAGGTAGAAGAAGAATAGCCTACGTGTGATGGACAAAAAGAGATTCTACCATTACAATCAAATTTTAAGTTCATAAGGCGGGCAGTTCCTTGTAGCTTTGGGCGTTCCAAACACAGCAGAGCAAGTATGCATGCTGGGAGTTGTGGTTTTACAACAGCTGGAGTGCCGAAGGTCGCCTGCCCCGGTATACAGCATGTCTGCATACACCTTGACATGTCTGCAGCTGCCAGCTATATACTGATCTGTCCACGTGATGTCACCACTGCCGCTGATCTGTATACAAACACAGCGATCACAATGCAGGGACGGTGGGAAAGATGCAAAAAAGTGCATTGTTATTTTATAGCCTCCCCCCCCCCCCCGACTGCCTGTGTTTATTAATCCCAGACACCCCCTTTATTCATCGGCGCCCCTTGTCTTCTGTCAGTGGTATACATCATATTCCAAATGTATTGTGTACCTGCAAGGCTGAGGCAAGACCGACCCCATATAATAATACATCACCATTACACTTGGGGCGTTCCGCGGACTGAAGCCTCATGGTAAATATCATTTCCATAGATGTGATCCGGCACCAGCATGTTGTTATTCAGTAATGGCTTTTACTTTGTAAAGGTCACACAGACAGAAATGTCACGGTATTCAGATTCTTATTTGGGGACATTTGTCATTTAGTCGCCAACAAGGGACAAATAAAGCTAATTTTATTCTCATATAAAGCTTTTCTTCCTTAAAGTGTAACTAAACTTTTTTTTCCATAAATCTATAAAGCAGGTGAAAATAACAAATGTAATATAGATACTTAAGGAACGCGCCTGCTTCTTCTCTTATTTGTCTCCTGCCACTGATCAAATGTGTACAATAGAAGTCTATGGAGAGGGGAGGGAAGAGAGTACTATAGGAAGGAGAGCACTATAGAGAGACAACACTGCTGAAAGAAAGCAGGATTTCTCTATGAGTGGGGCACCTGCTTGAGGCATACCTCCCAACTTTCAAAGGGCAGAAACAGGGACAAAATTTTGGCACGCTTAACATGCCGTGGCAAGTTTATCTCCGCCCACTTCTAAATTGACTCCGGTCATTCTTATCCATTTCTCTTTGTGCTCCCCACACAGTATAATTCTCCTAGTCACCCTGATATTATACGCCCCCACATTATAATGGTCTCCTCAAATTAACCCCACAGTATAAAGTCTCTCTCCTGGTGTACCCACAGTTTATTGTATCCCTCTAGTTTCCCCCCAGTTTAATGTCCCCCTCCAGCTAACCCCACTGTCTAATGTCCCTCTCCAGCTGTTCCATAGTTTAATGTTCTCCTCCACCTGCCCCAGTTTAAACTGGGGGCAACTAGAGGGGGGCATTAAACTGGGTCAGCTGGTGGGAGAAATTAAACTGGGGGGAAACTAGAGGGGGACATTAAACTGGGGCAACTGGAGGGGTACATTAAATCGTGGGGACAGCTAAATGTCCTTGTCTGGTTCCCCCCAGTTTATTGCTCCCTCTATATGCCCCCAGTTTAATGTCCCCCTCATATGCCCCCCCTTTTTTCCCTCTTTATCTGCCAAAACTTAACAAAAAACCCCTTATACTCACCTCTCCTCGCTCCCTTCAACGTCTTCACATCGTGCCTACAGCTCCCGGAGTCAGAACATGTAGGGGGCACAGTGGTGAGGCCGGGGCTGTGCGCTCCTGCTTCACCACTGTATTCAACTCATCTACATCCTTTCCAGACACAGATGAGTTGAATCCGAGTTGTACCTGCCGCTGACCAGGACCACAGGACTGTACCGCTGAGTCTGGGATCGTTGAGAGGTATGCCTGAGGCATAATACGGACAATAGACCTGGATACAAGGATTCCTTGTTCATTCAGCATTGGATGTACAGTAGCAGGAGCGGGCCAAGGGATTATTTTCTAGTCACCCCGACACCTGGCTTTGTGCAGCCCCCGCTATACACATACATTATACCGTCTCATTATTACCTTCCCTTCTTTGATCCTGTGATGGGTTCTTGTGATCTTTTTCTGATGTTGATGTTTTTCTATTCCAGTCTTACTCCACAATGCACTACCGTTTATTGGCTTCGGCTTCTTGGATAACGCTATTATGATTGCTGCGGTAAGAAACAAGTTTTCTTATATATACACCTCTCTCTCTCTTTTAATAACTTTAGGGCTTTAAATTAGAATTTTTGCTTCTTGGCAAAACTTTATAACTCGGATAATTCTGGATGATCAGATCCATGAAAATAATATGACATACTAGATGATGGTTTCCAGCAGGCTCTATGGAAACATATTAAAAAAAAATTCTATTTAAGGACTTGTATCAATATTCTAGATTGATCTCTTGATAGAAAATGGTCTTTTTTCGATATGGAAATGAGTTCTTCAGAGCAATGAGGGCATGGCCACTTATGTCTTTGGAGCAATGACAGTGCCTTCATTGCTCCAAAGCTGCTCATTTGCATATTGACAAAAAAAACACGCCATATTTTGGCAACGGAGGCACCAATACCTAAGGCAAAACACTGTTTGATTCTGGTAACCTATTTGCGGGAAGGGTTCTGGTGACCGATTCCGTATCAAAGGTGTAATCCCTTTGGACAACACTACTTTGTCAGAAGGTTTCCTGAAACATAAGCTTATTAGGGAGTGTCCCACCATTGGGGAGGCCATTGATTAGCACAAAGCTATAGGAGATCCTGAATTAACATGTTTAGTTTTCCTGCAGCTCCTCCGCAGGGGAAATGCGGAATTACATACTTCTTGTTGAAATCGATGAGACATCTACACAGAAGAAAAGTAATACTCGTGGTAACAAGTCTTTGGTCGGGTTGCTTGAATGGGAGGCCTCTACCTATTAACCCATAGTTGCCTGATAGGGTATTTCAATCTCTTTGCCAACCCTGTCCTATACGGAGACATGTAAGAAGGTTATCGTCAGACATTGGTAGCCATGTCCTATGATAGCTGGGTATACCCTTCTCTTTAGACCCTGAGTTCTCCGGTCAGATAGTCAGTGGTAATATCATAGGCCTCATCCTCCACCCCCATAGCGTTCATCGCACCCAGCTCCTCCAGTCTGATGACAGCTCATGTGTTGTGCTTTGCCAGGACAGATCTGTGTTTGCCTCATTGTATAATAATTACAGCTTATTTATAGAGCCGCGACGTATCGTACAGGACCCACAAGCCACTGGCCAGGAGCCCAGAATACATTATGCAGATTCAGTAGGAGGAGGTGAATTATGAGCGACCTAGGAGACTGTGGAATTGGGTACAATGGTATTTATGACTGGTGAAGTCGCCCATATCAACCAATGACTGTCATATTTTGCATGAGGTTTATTATGGGTTACGTCGGCATACCGGTTTTAAAGAAATAGAAAATGCCTATTAAAGGGGAGCGCCCATAATAACACTCCTATTATATTTGCCTTAGATTTACAGATATAGCCAAGCCAAAAAGTACTTGCATCAACCATCCGTCTCTATGGGGAGAACATACAAACTCCTTGCAGATGTTGTTCCTGGCAGGATTCAAACCCCGGACTCCAGCGCTGCAAGGCTGCAGTGCTAACCACTGAGCCACCATGTTGCCCCAATATTACAATATTCATGAGGTTTTCGTGAGGTTCTATCTTCAGTTTTGTTTGGACCAAACACATCCTAACTGAAATTGCTCGTATTATAAAAAGACCCCATAGTGTAATTCTTGGAGGAACAGGGAAGGTGACAAACATGAAAACCAGTGTTACTTACCTCTCCTGGGCTCCCTCGAGATTCCCTCTTCTCTTCCACTCTTCTGTCTGACGTCAGGTACCGCTGAGACCCAATCACAGGTCTAAGCAACCCCTGATGTGATGTAGATGCACCCGAAGAGAACAGGGGGCCATACTGAAGCCAAGGAGAGGTGAGTAACACTGGTTTGCATGTTTGATCACCTCTCTGGGGACGCCGCCTATTATATTCTAAGGCCTGAAGGGATCCCAGAGTATAAGAGAAGTTTTGTTTCGGACATGTTCAGTCCAGACGAATATTGCGAGGTTCACCCAACACGTACTTTAAAAAGGGTGTGGTTTTATAAGGGGCATGACCTAAATATTTGACGTTAAGCATAATCTAGATAAAACGTATAATTATTTCATTAATTTAGGTCATTATCACCCAGCCCTAAAAATACTTGATAAAAATGTTCAGGCCGCTAAAATAGGCCGGAGCTTCTTGGTAAGTTTGGTGTGTTTTGCATGTGGCTGGGCGAATCATCTAAAAATGATTTTTGTCATGTCACTTATTTTGCCTTGGTTATTGCAATGTTTTCAATTTCGTTTGGCCCAGACATGTCCAAAGCTAAACTGCTATTGTTATACTCTGGGGAGGTGGGGGGCAGAGTATAACAAGTGGGGGGCCAGGGGAGGTGATTAAACATTAAAAAAAAAGCCAGTACCATTTTAGGGTAATATTTTCCCAGGTAAAACCATGATCATGAAATTCAGTTTTGGTTTCATATTGTAAAAAGTAGATTAAAGTACAAGGGAAAATTGAAGTAGATTTTAAAAAATTTTTGGCTAAGTATAACTTTATTCTCATGTGACAATAACGCGACTTCTTGCCGTGTTGATTCGCTCCCCTGTGAGTTTTGAGGGATGATTTACAAGCTGCCAGCGCTGGACATGTTTGCGAATCTCCGATCGGCTCCTTAACAGCTGTGCGCGGGGAGTGTGTCGGTCACGCCGCTATTTCTTCCATCCCTTTTTTTAGTAACACAATTGACTTTCTCTCCTGGAAGGTCAGACTCCAAGGAGGACTCGCTAAAACATGTCACGCGTGATTAGTCCGGGCCTCCGCCTGCAGCTTCTGATAACTGCTACATATAATATGTCAATTGCAGGCGGCAAAGCCACAGATAGTAGGTAGCCCAAGTCCACGTATTATTCTGCGCCTGCTTGAAGCGACGTTCGGCTGGTCATACTTGTCGCTTAGGTTTTTTCAGTGGTGAAAGAAGTCTTCCAGTTTAAAAAACAAAAAAGTAAAACATTCTTATACCACCCAATTGGGGAATCCTGCTTAATAGAGGAGTATGGTTTAGGAGGGCCTGCCTCTTTCTGCGGAGGGCCCGCCTCACTCTTCGGACACTAGGGTGGCGCTGCAAGGAAATCAAGCTCTTGCTGTCAGGTTTCCCACAGATTACATCCGATTACCGTACTTTTGGATGAGCTTATGGTTAAAAGATACACAAATAGGGATTGTCCAGCGTGGAGAACTGAAAAGGGCCTATTTTTTTTAATCAAAGTTTTACGTCGTATTTTTGTAAGAATATTTTATTTTTAATTTTCCACATCAACGTCAATGTTTAGAACAAAAAAAAAATCTACATCCTGCAATTTTCACTTTGACCACTTAGCCTAATAATAACTTGGCAGTCCTGTAGGGGTTTTCTTTGCAGTCTCTTCATTTACATCACAGACAGGATTACAATAGACAATAGCACCTCTATTGACGCCACCACTGACCCAGCAAACATATGCCTTATGCATCCCCATACACAGAAATATAAAAAATAGTTCCAGTCATCATATCAAGTATTTTTTTTTTTTAAAGGGGTTGAAACGTAAAGAAAACAAAATAAATTTGGTATCTCTGGAATCGTACCGACTCTTAGAATACAGGTAACCTGTCATCTTGACTGCACAGTGAACACCATAGAAATGAAGCCTGGAGGAAAGTTGCACAAATGCAGTTTTTCTCCTTCTCCACCCCGTTCTGATTTTTGTTTTCCAGCTTTCCGCTATATCTTACAGAATATTCAATGATACCGTTACAAAGTACAATTTATTTCTCAGACTTGAAGCCCTCGTACAGCTCTATGAACAGAAAAATAAAAAAAATATGGCTCTTAGAAGGCAGGGAGTCAAAATGGAAAAATGTCTGTGGCGGGAAGGGGTTAAAGGAGGAAACTATCTAAAGTCCTCCTCTGACTTGTCGAATGACGTAATATGGTAATAACTGTATTAGAGACATCTGTAACGCTTGATTTGCTAAACCCCATCATGTGTTGCTTACTGACTCCCCCCTCTACTCGCTGACGTCCCCCTCTACTCACCGACGCCCCCCTCTCCTCGCCGACGCCCCCCTCTACTCACCGACGCCCCCCTCTACTCGCCAACGCCCTCCTCTACTCGCCGACGCCCTCCTCTACTCGCCGACGCCCCCCTCTACTCACTGACGCCCCCCTCCGCTCACTGACGCCGCCCTCTGCTCACTGACGCCCCCTTCTGCTCACTGACGCCCCCTTCTGCTCACTGACGCCCCCTTCTGCTCACTGACGCCCCCTTCTGCTCACTGACGCCCCCTTCTGCTCACTGACGCCCCCTTCTGCTCACTGACGCCCCCTTCTGCTCACTGACGCCCCCTTCTGCCGCCCCCTTCTGCTCACTGCCGCCCCCTTCTGCTCACTGCCGCCCCCTTCTGCTCACTGACGCCCCCTTCTGCTCACTGACGCCCCCTTCTGCTCACTGACGCCCCCTTCTGCTCACTGACGCCCCCTTCTGCTCACTGACGCCCCCTTCTGCTCACTGACGCCCCCTTCTGCTCACTGACGCCCCCTTCTGCTCACTGACGCCCCCTTCTGCTCACTGACGCCCCCTTCTGCTCACTGACGCCCCCTTCTGCTCACTGACGCCCCCTTCTGCTCACTGACGCCCCCTTCTGCTCACTGACGCCCCCTTCTGCTCACTGACGCCCCCTTCTGCTCACTGACGCCCCCTTCTGCTCACTGACGCCCCCTTCTGCTCACTGACGCCCCCTTCTGCTCACTGACGCCCCCTTCTGCTCACTGACGCCCCCTTCTGCTCACTGACGCCCCCTTCTGCTCACTGACGCCCCCTTCTGCTCACTGACGCCCCCTTCTGCTCACTGACGCCCCCTTCTGCTCACTGACGCCCCCTTCTGCTCACTGACGCCCCCTTCTGCTCACTGACGCCCCCTTCTGCTCACTGACGCCCCCTTCTGCTCACTGACGCCCCCTTCTGCTCACTGACGCCCCCTTCTGCTCACTGACGCCCCCTTCTGCTCACTGACGCCCCCTTCTGCTCACTGACGCCCCCTTCTGCTCACTGACGCCCCCTTCTGCTCACTGACGCCCCCTTCTGCTCACTGACGCCCCCTTCTGCTCACTGACGCCCCCTTCTGCTCACTGACGCCCCCTTCTGCTCACTGACGCCCCCTTCTGCTCACCGACGCCCCCCCTCTCCTCACCGACGCCCTCCTCTCCTCACCGACGCCCTCCTCTCCTCACCGACGTCCTCCTCTATACGACATGTCAGGAGATGAACTTGGGTTCATTTTTCGGTATGGTTACATTTAATCAAACCTTTGCAGACTTGCACTCTGATCCGTGCAGCTTGTCAGTGCCTGCTTGCTGTGTTATGTCTGCAGAGGTTTGCCAGCATCGTCTTAGTATCCCTAGCAACAAGGTGGATTTGGGCATTGTTGAGGTGTTTACGAGCCTCGGTGTGACGGTGCTGGAGGCAGCGCCAGAGGGCGGTTATTATACTGATATACCCATTAATTATATCTGTAGTGCCCGCATCTCTCTCTGTAATAGGATGCTGAATCTTTCAGCAGCCTCCTGGCACAAGATATTAATCTGTGAACTGTATATCCCAAGCTAGTAAATGGTTAAAGATATTCCCTCCACTTCCCCAAATATAGAAATCCTTGTCTGTCAAGCAGTCGGCATCTGAGCTTAACTATAGGGGCCCAGAAGGCAGGAGGACCCACAGGTGACCCTCACTCCACTAAATGGTTAAACTTCTTTGATGTCTGTCAGTCTGTACATTGTAAATTTATTTCCCCTGCCCTCTGGTGAAAATTCACGATACACAGCCTTCCACTGTCAGAAAGGAGAATATTAACCCTTCCATGGCAAAAATAACAGCTTAACATCAGGGAGGGTTTATGTGGGGGAGGCTATGGGCAAAAGGGCACACCATTACTATGTGCGGGGTACTGACGGGAGATGGTAAGCTTGTGTGCACAGACGTGTAGAGATGTCTTTGTGGTGGTCTGGGCCAGATAGAGACAGAAATGGAAATCTAAAACCTGCCCTACCTTGTAGGTATCAGTGTTCCCGTTCCTTACTATGTGACTGGGTCGCGGATCGCAGTATATGGACAGCTTTACTGTATACGCTGATATGTTTGCTTTATCATTCTTAGTAATCCGTTTCATATTGTACTTTCAGGGAACACAGATAGAATTCCATATTGGAGCCCTTTTAGGAATTTCCACAATGGCAGGTAAGACACTATGTAACATCAAAATGTACCGGCTAAAGGGACCAAGGGGATACGGGATGATAACTATATCATATGTGGGTGCGAAAGGTCTTGCTGTGCTTGTACGGGTTCCCTCGATCTACTCATCCGAACATCTTCTCAAAACAGGGGTAGTCGTTCCCTGACTATCCAGTGGCCAAGTTCCACCACTCCATTCATTGGGGACACCTATGGTCCCTGTTCTCCTGATCATTAAAGGTTCTACCGGTTGGAATTCCGGTGATCAGACACTTCTAGAGGACCCATCACTACACCTGAAAATCCCAATGACATCCATCCTGTGATCGGTGCTGTTACACTGAGCATTTTGGTGTTTTGTTTATCCAAATCTGTTCAGCTATTCCAAAGATATAAGCCCTTGTAATGTTGTTGCAAATTAGGGTTTATTAGCCAAGTGGGCACATGGACCCCACCCCCAGGGAAACCCCAGTGTTACCGCCCACTTGGCTAGCAGACCCTAATTGATATCACTACTAACAGGGCTTATATCTTTGGAATGGCTGAATGGATTTGGATAAACAAAACACCAAAATGCTCAGGGTGACAGCGCCGATCAGATGATGGACGGCTACATTGATCCCAGGCTGATGAGTTTTACATTGAGGCAAACGATGAGATTTGTGCTGCTGATGTGTTCAGCTCAAGAGAATTGTAACAAGCCCTCAGCTGTATTAGGCCTGAGCTGATTTCCACTGCTGCATGTAAAGGCGCACACTCCCATTCATTGACAGCAAGCAGAGATCTGCAAAACAGCGAGATATTGAAACACAAAATTCTAGGATTATAGGATTAGACTTTTTAACATAAAACTTGCAGTGTAGAACTTGTGATCTTCTCCCAGAATTGTCCTGTGTGTGTAGGAGTACAATCGTATCTGTAGGTGACTGTATTACGGTAGATCATCCTTACAACCAGTTAGATCCTGATACAGACGACATTGTGGAATCTGGCTCAGTAACATTACGGATTCAGTGCGAAGCTCGGGGCACTTGTAATAAGGAGCAGCTATTTCTGGAGAGGTCAGGGGGCATCTTTTTGGGTTGATAATAACTTCCTGCACTGGCACTCGGGGGATACAGCGCAGCGAGAGCGCTGGACATGGTTATGAATGAGTCATGATGTGATCTTGTCTCTGACTCTCAGGTGACTACAGTTTCTGGGTCGATGAGATGCTGTGAGGAAGGGTCATAAGAGACGGTGCAGGAACGGTGCCGATACAACGCCAATAATATACAAGTGGGGGAGCGGTCAAGCAAGAGATAAAAGGGAGGAGGGAGCGCCATTAACTCACTATTACGTATCGTAGTGTAGGGTGGTATACTGGTTGGCAAGGTAGGAGGGGCAAGGACCCCAAATAGCAATATGCTTATGAGATATTTTTCCTTTTTCTGGTTTGACTGCTTTAAAAATTGGACTCTAGGGTTCTTACCTGCCAATAGGTGGCGCTAGAGGTAAGAGAACGAATATGCAAACTTTTTCCCAAAAATTTCCAAGATAGCACACATGACCTTGAAAGAGAACCTGGTGTCGATTTGGGACACTAAACCATCTACAGGTCCTTATAGACCGGGCTTTAGTGTCCCCAATTGTCCTCTTGTAACGCCATCCGTGCCCCTGTTTAAATAAAACAAATCTTTGTACATATCTAGAGATTACGGTCATTGGACTCCTCTAACGGTGCAGGCGCAGTTCTTCAGTGAATTGGAGGACGTAGGCCCCAGCTTCACTGCGTATGTGCTTGAGGTCCGGCGCATGCGCACAGAAGGTTGTTTTTTTTAAATGCAGGCACCGATGGCTTTACAGTAGAGTGATTTCGGACACTAAACCCCCGGGCCATAAGAACCTGTGGGTAGTTTAGTGCCCTGACAGGTTCCCTTTAGAGAGTTTATTCCAGACGTATTATCTATAATTCATACCACACCAGGGACCTCCCGCCCCACAGATTAACTGTTTACAGTGGCAGGGACTAGTTTCATATTGACAAGTTTGGTCCAGGCAACTTGGTCTGTGTATCGGCCGGATTTCCTGGCCCAAACTCGTCTCAGCAGACATGTCTGATCTTCTCTGCCTTCTGCTAAGATTGATGTCTTATATGACTCTGTAGCCCAACTAACCATCCTCACTTGGTTGTTTGCAGCTGCTGCTCTAGGAAACCTGGTGTCAGATCTTGCAGGACTTGGGTAAGTTCCTTAAGACCCTTGAATGAACCTTTACTTAAATTTTCTGTCTTGTATCTCCATATATGTATTGTAGTCTTAAACCCTTGACCAACCTGTATGTACATTTATAAGATACAAGTCACTTACAGAACCCAAAGTTGTGACTCCCCCATACTGTACATGTTAGTCATCTCATACTACCAAACTGAGAGGGTCCAACTGACTACTGTGCAACACCTATAGAGGATGGAGGTGCGAATATTTGTGCCAGGGATGGCTGATATTCTATGGGATCCAACAACTAAGGGGCCATCTCCACGGAGACCTAGGATACACTGGTATAATCTATGTTCTGTGACATCACTGTGTGTATTATCCTGTACTGTGACATCACTGTGTGTATTATCCCTGTACTGTGACATCACTGTGTGTATAATCTATGTTCTGTGACATCACTGTGTGTATTATCCCTGTACTGTGACATCACTGTGTGTATAATCTATGTTCTGTGACATCACTGTGTGTATTATCCCTGTACTGTGACATCACTGTGTGTATTATCTCTGTACTGTGACATCACTGTGTGTATTATCCCTGTACTGTGACATCACTGTGTGTATTATCTCTGTACTGTGACATCACTGTGTGTATTATCCCTGTACTGTGACATCACTGTGTGTATTATCCTGTACTGTGACATCACTGTGTGTATTATCTCTGTACTGTGACATCACTGTGTGTATTATCCCTGTACTGTGACATCACTGTGTGTATTATCCCTGTACTGTGACATCACTGTGTGTATTATCCCTGTACTGTGACATCACTGTGTGTATTATCCTGTACTGTGACATCACTGTGTGTATTATCCCTGTACTGTGACATCACTGTGTGTATTATCCCTGTACTGTGACATCACTGTGTGTATTATCCCTGTACTGTGACATCACTGTGTGTATTATCCCTGTACTGTGACATCACTGTGTGTATTATCCTGTACTGTGACATCACTGTGTGTATTATCCCTGTACTGTGACATCACTGTGTGTATTATCCTGTACTGTGACATCACTGTGTGTATTATCCCTGTACTGTGACATCACTGTGTGTATTATCCCTGTACTGTGACATCACTGTGTGTATTATCCCTGTACTGTGACATCACTGTGTGTATTATCTCTGTACTGTGACATCACTGTGTGTATTATCTCTGTTCTGTGACATCACTGTGTGTATTATCCCTGTACTGTGACATCACTGTGTGTATTATCCCTGTACTGTGACATCACTGTGTGTATTATCCCTGTACTGTGACATCACTGTGTGTATTATCCTGTACTGTGACATCACTGTGTGTATTATCCCTGTACTATGACATCACTGTGTGTATTATCCCTGTACTGTGACATCACTGTGTGTATTATCCTGTACTGTGACATCACTGTGTGTATTATCCCTGTACTATGACATCACTGTGTGTATTATCACTGTACTGTGACATCACTGTGTGTATTATCTCTGTACTGTGACATCACTGTGTGTATTATCCTGTACTGTGACATCATTGTGTGTATTATCCCTGTACTGTGACATCACTGTGTGTATTATCTCTGTACTGTGACATCACTGTGTGTATTATCCTGTACTGTGACATCACTGTGTGTATTATCCCTGTACTGTGACATCACTGTGTGTATTATCTCTGTACTGTGACATCACTGTGTGTATTATCCTGTACTGTGACATCACTGTGTGTATTATCCTGTACTGTGACATCACTGTGTGTATTATCTCTGTACTGTGACATCACTGTGTGTATTATCCTGTACTGTGACATCACTGTGTGTATTATCCTGTACTGTGACATCACTGTGTGTATTATCCCTGTACTGTGACATCACTGTGTGTATTATCCCTGTACTGTGACATCACTGTGTGTATTATCCCTGTACTGTGACATCACTGTGTGTATTATCCCTGTACTGTGACATCACTGTGTGTATTATCCTGTACTGTGACATCACTGTGTGTATTATCCCTGTACTGTGACATCACTGTGTGTATTATCCTGTACTGTGACATCACTGTGTGTATTATCCCTGTACTGTGACATCACTGTGTGTATTATCCCTGTACTGTGACATCACTGTGTGTATTATCCCTGTACTGTGACATCACTGTGTGTATTATCTCTGTACTGTGACATCACTGTGTGTATTATCTCTGTTCTGTGACATCACTGTGTGTATTATCCCTGTACTGTGACATCACTGTGTGTATTATCCCTGTACTGTGACATCACTGTGTGTATTATCCCTGTACTGTGACATCACTGTGTGTATTATCCTGTACTGTGACATCACTGTGTGTATTATCCCTGTACTGTGACATCACTGTGTGTATTATCCCTGTACTGTGACATCACTGTGTGTATTATCCTGTACTGTGACATCACTGTGTGTATTATCCCTGTACTGTGACATCACTGTGTGTATTATCACTGTACTGTGACATCACTGTGTGTATTATCTCTGTACTGTGACATCACTGTGTGTATTATCCTGTACTGTGACATCATTGTGTGTATTATCCCTGTACTGTGACATCACTGTGTGTATTATCTCTGTACTGTGACATCACTGTGTGTATTATCCTGTACTGTGACATCACTGTGTGTATTATCCCTGTACTGTGACATCACTGTGTGTATTATCTCTGTACTGTGACATCACTGTGTGTATTATCCTGTACTGTGACATCACTGTGTGTATTATCCTGTACTGTGACATCACTGTGTGTATTATCTCTGTACTGTGACATCACTGTGTGTATTATCCTGTACTGTGACATCACTGTGTGTATTATCCTGTACTGTGACATCACTGTGTGTATTATCCCTGTACTGTGACATCACTGTGTGTATTATCCCTGTACTGTGACATCACTGTGTGTATTATCTCTGTACTGTGACATCACTGTGTGTATTATCTCTGTACTGTGACATCACTGTGTGTATTATCCCTGTACTGTGACATCACTGTGTGTATTATCCCTGTACTGTGACGTCACTGTGTGTATTATCCTGTACTGTGATGTCACTGTGTGTATTATCTCTGTACTGTGACATCACTGTGTGTATTATCCCTGTACTGTGACATCACTGTGTGTATTATCTCTGTACTGTGACATCACTGTGTGTATTATCCTGTACTGTGACATCACTGTGTGTATTATCCTGTACTGTGACATCACTGTGTGTATTATCCCTGTACTGTGACATCACTGTGTGTATTATCCTGTACTGTGACATCATTGTGTGTATTATCTCTGTACTGTGACATCACTGTGTGTATTATCTCTGTACTGTGACATCACTGTGTGTATTATCCCTGTACTGTGACATCACTGTGTGTATTATCCCTGTACTGTGACGTCACTGTGTGTATTATCCTGTACTGTGATGTCACTGTGTGTATTATCTCTGTACTGTGACATCACTGTGTGTATTATCCCTGTACTGTGACATCACTGTGTGTATTATCTCTGTACTGTGACATCACTGTGTGTATTATCCCTGTACTGTGACATCACTGTGTGTATTATCCTGTACTGTGACATCACTGTGTATATTATCCCTGTACTGTGACATCACTGTGTGTATTATCTCTGTACTGTGACATCACTGTGTGTATTATCCCTGTACTGTGACATCACTGTGTGTATTATCCTGTACTGTGACATCACTGTGTATATTATCCCTGTACTGTGACATCACTGTGTGTATTATCTCTGTACTGTGACATCACTGTGTGTATTATCCCTGTACTGTGACATCACTGTGTGTATTATCTCTGTACTGTGACATCACTGTGTGTATTATCCTGTACTGTGACATCACTGTGTGTATTATCCCTGTACTGTGACATCACTGTGTGTAATGTAAAGTAGTATGTGTTATCCTTGTGTGTAAAGGAGGTCACAATAATTGTGCATTTTTCAAGTTCTGATCTTCCTTGGTCATGGTGAGTGGGGTCCCCCATTAGTTGTGCTATAGGGCCCCATGGTTACCTTTAGGCCCCTGTACCAGAGTCTTGACTTGAATCTCCTGGGCCCCATCCCAAGGTCTATACCAGGGCCCCGACCTGTCTTCCTGTCTCTGTCTTCCTGTCTCTGTCTTCCTGTCTCTGTCTTCCTGTCTCTGTCTTCCTGTCTCTGTCTTCCTGTCTCTGTCTTCCTGTCTCTGTCTTCCTGTCTCTGTCTTCCTGTCTCTGTCTCTGTCTTCCTGTCTCTGTCTTCCTGTCTCTGTCTTCCTGTCTCTGTCTTCCTGTCTCTGTCTCTGTCTTCCTGTCTCTGTCTTCCTGTTCTTACAGTTTCGGTGTGATCGCTACCTCTGCTCCCCTTATAACTACCCCATGATTTTCAGCCTTCCTGCATCTCTTAGTTTTCAGTTGTATGCGGAGTTCCTCTTTACATGGAAGGAAAAGTCTCCAAAACAATTATTTCCCCGCTCACATAAAATCCAGATACCATCTCAAAACTGTACCGAGAGATGGGAGAATCAATGGAGAGAATCCAGATGGAAATAGGTTGTCCTGTATCCAGTGATCTGCAGCAGCGCACCGCGGACGGCTCCTCCATATCTAGGATTAGCAGAGCTGACTGCGTGCTTGTTGTCGTAATTGGATCTTAATATACATCTATAAGGGATGAATAATTAGTAGGAAGCGGCGGCCATTACTGTTACCTTGTAGGCCGTAAACTCTCCGGGGTCATTATTCCGTTTTTATGTAGACAGATTTCAACCACTCCTTTTCCTAGGCCCCAACAGAGTCCTCGATCAGGACCCCCTCGCCGTACCCTATATGTGACAACAGGCAGAATCGTATTGTGCAAAGCGGCAATTAGCACAAGCCTTCTGGTCATAGCCCCCTCCCATTTATATTAGAAACGCCCCCCACTAATAGAGTGTAATAATATAGATGACTATTACGTCACACCCCAGACTCTCACAATATGTCCAAAACCAACACACAAATAAATCTGGTCCTTACACCATATCGTCTATAGAAGAGTAGGCCTCCTTTTCAGCAGACCCTAGACCAGACCTCCAATTTAAAAAGACCCCACACTAGATCCCCCTCCTTCCTTTAGGCAGCCCCCAGACCAGACTCCTATTTTATACAGATGCCCCTTACCCCACATATAAGTATCCCAGGCCAGATCCCTCATAGATGCAAACCCAAGACCTCTCCTTTATTTAGATCACTGATAGTTCTCTCTTTTATACAGACCCCAGACCAGAGCCCTCATTTTTATAGACCCTAAACTAGTCACCTTATATATACAGACCCCAGACCAGTTCTCCCATTTATACCGACCCCAAACTTGACCACTTATACAGACCACAAGACCAGAGCCCTAATGTATGCAGACCTCTGCCAAGCCAGCTCATTTATACAGACCTCAAAATAGACCCTCCATTCTTAGAGACCAGATCCCTCATTTTTGCAGACCCCAGACCAGATCCTCGTTATATAGGTGCCAGACCAGACCCCTGATTTGTGCAGCCCAAAGACCAGCACAGGGAGATACAATCATATTCTCACAAAGTGGCTACTTGCCCCCCTCTTGCTTACTTGCCCCCTCTTGCTTACTTGCCCCCCTCTTGCTTACTTGCCCCCTCTTGCTTAGCCTCGTCGAGCTCCCCCGTACCCGGATGCCTGTCATTCTATCCATTTATCCATCCGTCTATCCATTTGGAGTATAAGGCTCCCTCAGGAGACCTCTACCTAATATAGTCAGGGAACATTGCAGTAAAGGGAATTCGCTCGCCCCTGCCCCAGTTGAAGGGAAATTCAGCTTTTAACACAAGTCCATGGGTTCGAATCTCCTTAAAGCTTTTATGACTTTGTTTTGTTATCTTTGGACCATTTGTTTTTATATTTTGTGTAGCTGCGTTTAAAATTCTGTTGGTTGTCATTGGTAACAGACTGCGGTTTAGCTCCAGCATTGTCAGACATGTGACCTGAGCTCCTATTGTTACTGTGATGTTTATGGTTGTGCGGATTATTACGTCTATTGTTCCTATTAGGCTCCTGATACAAGTATTATTACGATATTTATTCCATATATTTTTTCCTACAGGCTGGCGGGTTACGTTGAAGCAATATCTTCACGGCTGGGCTTGCCGATTCCTGATTTAACCCCCAAGCAAGCGGATATGTGGCAGACACGTGTTAGCGCACATATGGTACGTAACTCCCTGTGTCGCACCTCTCTCATCTGCCTACATAGTGTCAATCATTTTAGATAAAAGTAAGCCGCAAGGAAGGCTTACCCCCATGTTTATAAAGATTTGCACAAGATGAAACCATGGTTAAAGTGGACCTCCGCTCATAAAACCACTTTCCATAAGTGAATAGTACAGGTGAATATAAGAAACTTTGTAATATATCTTAAGGAAATCTGTTTCCTTCTCCACTTCTTGGACTATTGTCCTCCTCCTTGACTGTACATGCGCTGGGTTTCTGCTCACCCTGTATGCTGATAGCAGAGATTGGCGCATGCGCAGCAGACACTGGTGCTGGGAGGCAGCGCTCACGCGAGGGGCGTGTCGATGATAAATGAGGCTATACTGTAGGCCTAATAGGCAACTGCCAAGCGGTTAAACACATTGAATATTCAATGTGCTTAACCCCTTGGTATTCGGCTGCTTACACACATACCTATGGCGGCGAGGTATTCGATCGAATACTACTCGCTTATCTCTAGTCATAACGCTACATCCATTTCAGAAGAGAGGCTATGGTGTCCTTGCCTATCCTCTACTAGCGTCTCTTATCGTGTCCCATAATCTAGTCTGTTCCATTAAACCAGTATGATATTAATATACAGTCCCGCGCCTCGGTTGTGACGCTCGGAAGATGAAGCCGTTTTCTTGTTGTCATTCTCTTCCTTCTCTGGAGTATAAATTATTGATGGTCCTGGGATCTGTTCCTGCCAAATCTCTGAGGCTCAGCTTTGGGACTTGAGGACAAACTGATAAGATGTTAACATGTTTATAATTTGCTGCAAAGCAGTTTCAGCATATGTGCCGATGTGAGGACGGGCGCTGGCTACTTACTGACTGCTATTGTGGGCGGAACCAACCCGGCTACTGTTACAATGTGTTTCCTCACTGTTGCTTGAGGGGTTTTTTTGCTGCCACTTGGGTCGCTCTGTCTGTGACGTTCATAGGGTTGGAACCATATACAGGTCACACTCCCTAATGATAGCAAGTGGAAGATGATATTTTTTTTTTATTTATTTTTTTTTTTCTACGGCTGATTTGTTTTTCCAATAGGTGATTTTTTTTTTTTTCTTTTCCTTTAGCTGATCCTTTGCTGTAGCTGATTTTTTTTTTTTTATTTCTATATCTGATTTTTTTTATTTCTATAGCTGATTTTTTTTTTTATTTCTATAGCCGATTTATTTTCTTATAGCCGATCTATTTTCTTTGCATATAATTGATTTTTTTTTTTTTTTTCTATAGCTGATTTGTAGAGATGAGCGAGTAGTATTTGATCGAATACTACTATTCGATCGAATACTCGTATCGGTCGAATGCCACACGGGAGCTTTTTTTTTTTGCCATTACTTTATGGGAGATTCTATGCATTGATATTGTGGCTGGTCATAGACACCCCCCCCCCCCCCCTTAAAAAAAAATAAAATAGTAATAATTTTTTTTTTTTTTTTGCTGACTCGAGTATGAGCCGATAAGCCGAAGGGGGCTTTTTCAGCACAAAAACTGTGCTGAAAAATTTGGCTTATACTCGAGTAATTTTTGGCTAGCTCATTTTATTCCTCTCTTTTTTTTTTTTTTTTCCCTCTTCAGATTTTTTTTCTATTCTGCTATCAGAAAAAAAACTAAAAGGCTTATGCTTCCGGAGAATTCCACCAAAGAACTCCTATTAAAAAAAATAAATAAAATAGGATGTGGAAAAATACCACCTGCACAGGGTGAATGTAGGTTTATTCTTCTCATCAAGTGCGATGTAAGCAGAGCTGAATACTACATCTATTCAGATATTTTTTTATTATTTTACACAATTTTCTTATTTTATCACTGCCTTTGCCTAAGTGCAAAAAAATTTAGTAAAAAAAGAAACCGCTTTGCCAGTAGTCTTGGTGAAATATCTTCGTTTTATGTCTGAAGCTTTTATACAGGCCAAAGTGTAAGCTGGAAGAAGAGTAAAAAATAAATGGTTGATGTAAATTTTAGAGAATTGTAGATTTTCGGTTGTATTATTCAGCACTTGTTGACTTAAAAGGTTCGTGCGAGAAAACCTTCTGACGGCTCGTCTGCGGCTTCATTCTTTGACCTTTGAAATAGTCACTAGAATATTCTTCTTGATCACTTTATCTTTTCGTCAAAAAATAAATAAAAAAAATCTGAAAACAAAAGCAAAATAAACCTTTTCTCTTCACGCTTGTGACAGAAAATCGAGTGTCTATGTCAGTAGGGTTCTGAAAGTAGGGCAAGACTGTACACGGCCCTAAAGGTAGTCACGTGTGTCCAATCTCGTTTTCATCTTCATGTCTTGTACCCAAGAGCTGTATTCCTAATTCTGCTGATTCCCTGATGGCTGTCGGGTTGTAGTTCTCTATATTTTTCAGTCTCTTTTGTGATTTTGTAGCAGACCAATTTTTTGTTTCTATTAAAGTTTTTAAATTTTTCGAAATAGACCGAACCAGGACAATTTTGAACCTGGGGGCAAAAATTTTAGATTTTTTACTCTTTGCATGTTGGTGGTCAAAAGCTTAACTTCACATCCGAAAAGAGCACAGAGTCGCTCTAAAATTACAGACCAAAGGATCCAACTTATTGTATGATCATTGGGGAGGTCCAACTGATAGAACCCCCGACGGTCAAAAGAAAGGCGTTGCCTAAGTTGGTGTAAATAGGGCAGTAGTACACGTGTGACACCCACTCTATTCTCTTCTAATGGCAAGTTGTTACCCCGCTACCACAGTCTCATTAATAAGAATAGGGGGGTGGTCAGGTACGAAAAGTAGGGCCCCATACACGCTAAGGACTTAGCAATCATACGTTTAGTGTCTATTAGAGATGAGCGAGTAGTATTTGATATAATACTACGGTATTCGAAATACTCGCACTCGATCGAGTACCACTCGCCGTTTGAATGTAAAAGTTCGATGCAGAACAAGCATTGATTGGCCGAATGCTATACAGTCGGCCAATCAATGCTGGTTCTTCTCCTACCTTTGGCAGTCTTCTCCGTGCAGCTTCCCCGCGGCGTCTTCCGGGTCTTCATTCACTCTGCCAGGCATTGGGCCTGGGCAGAGCCGAATGCGTATGTCCGCTTGTAGTGTGGGCATGCGCAGTTGGCACTGCCCAGGCCCGATGCCTGGCAGAGTGAATTCAGAGGCGGAAGACGCCGCGGGGACGCTGCACGAAGAAGACTTCTCGGAGGATCCAGCCCGACCCTCACTCATGGACTTGGTAAGTATAATTTGATCGAACGTTGCCTACCCCTGAAACAAGCGTTTTCCCCCCACAGACTATAATAGGGTTCGATATTCGATTCGAGTAGTCGAATATTGAGGTGCTACTCAAAACGAATATCGAACCTCAGACATTTTACTGTTCGCTCATCTCTAGTGTCTATACATAGGTTAAAGTCAATATTATAACCAATCTTTTTATTCATCTTTAGGGAAAAGCAATAGGGGTCGCCATCGGCTGCCTTTTGGGAATGTTCCCCCTCCTATTTTTCAATTGGGATGACGAGGAAAAATCCGAAAAAAAGAAAAAGTGAGATTTTATACCCCCTGAAAACTGATACCTCAGCCAAGTATGCAGTCTCCATCTTTACAGCCGTCAGAGTGAGATACTTAGAGGACACTTATATCCGGGAACAATATACAATATTCAGCATGACCCGACCCCCCCATCGATTTTCCTGGCTTTCGTGTACTCGGAACGCATGAAGGAACCATCGGACTTGTCTACAACGCACAATGACAGACTCATTCTTTTCTTTCCTTCTGAAGAACTTCTGATTTGGAATAAATTGGAACGTTTCCTTTAAGAAACGTGGTGGTCTTTGTTGACTTTTGCTGAAAAACTGGAGAGTCCTATCCATGTTCTACTCTGACACTCCACCCCACCACCATGGGCCTTCTTTGGCATCATTGCCCCATAGCACCCGTTAGCTCCGCCATTGTTCCTCCATGGCACCAACTCTGTCTGCCATTCGACAGAATTTATCAAAATGGCAATTTTGATGTTGGAGGCCCATGGTGGTCCCCATAAAATACCACCACCGGGCCAACCATAACTGGGAGCTTCTACTTCCTTAAAACTATATCAAACTATCTATGGCTTCCACTATATATTTTTTTTGCATGTTTTTCTATTTTTTTCCCTCACATTGGCATGCCTTACATGAGACTGATATGCATTATGTTTTGCTTTTTGTAAAAGGTTACAATTTTTTGGTGGAAAATTTTATATTTTTTTTTTCCTCTTTTTTTCGAAAAAAAAAAAAAAAAAAAAGCCTTCATGTTTACCAGCTTGTTTTATTGAAGCACAGACGGGGCAAATGTAGCAAAGTTTTGAAGACACGGGTGTAGTGATAGGGTTTTAGTAGGTGGTCAGCCAACGTAAGTGAGAAGAAAGTTTTTGATTTTTTTTTTTTTAAGTTAGGTGCTTTTGGGTAATAATCTGTCTTGCCTTTGCCTTGAATGCAGCTCGCCCCATATGTGGGGGGGGAAAAAAAAGAACCAATCACAAGACAGTCAAGAAAGGGGCGGGGCTGACAACAGCAGAATGAATTATGGTGGCCTAGAAAGTAGTCAGATTTTTTTTTTTTTCTTGATGGACACTTCCTTAAAGTAAGTCTATTGGTCTTCCCAGGCTTTGCAGAACACACATCTGCGTAACTGTGTATAACTAATACATCAAACTGACGGGACTTGTTAAAGCCTCAAACGAACAAAGTTTTTGTGTTTTTAAGCATTTTTGCTGTACTGTTATAGGCGGGGAATGTTTTACTTTTTTTGTTTGTTAAACCAACTGCTTTATTAGTTTGTTCATTTTTATTAAAATTGTAAATATATATTAACAGTTGTCTGATAAAATATATATTAGAACTTCAACTTGAAACCCGTTTTTTCTGTATTTTTATTTGAAGTGGAGTCATCGAGTCGGAGTTCTGTGTGCAGGAGGGATCTGGCCGTTCCAGGGTCTAAAGAAAGGGATTGTTTTGTGCTCTTTCTTAAGGTTCTCTGGTCTGAGGCCTGTATGCTTCTGAGGGTTTGGTCTGGGATCTATAGGTGGTCTGCATTTACTCGAAATTCTGGTGGGTAATGTTCTCCGGGTATTGGCCAAGCCCATATTCGTTCATTGAACCAGATCACGAGAAATTGCTGACCCTGGCCAGCCACCGCGTTCATGAATAGTCGTCATCCTCAGAAGAGCACTGGCTCAAAGGTTAACAAGTCCTGATGGTAACAAATAGGCACCAGTGTGACCGGCACTCCAATTGAAATGAATGGTGTGGTGCATGCACCGCCTGACTGTCACACCAATCAGGATTAAAGTCCCCCATTCTCCTGATCAGTGGGGGTCTGGACTGTCGGACCTCCACTGATTAAGTTTTTGCCTAGCCTATGGTTAGGGAATGGAATAACTTGCTTTGTCAGAAAATCCCTTTAAGTATTCTCAACACTCATGCCCTGGAGGGTACAAGGGGCTATTATATTGTGCATGGGGACTCTAAAAAGATGTGTGGGAAGCTTGCCTACCGTGGTCCCTGTCCTGTCACCTGCCCTCCTTGTAAAATCCTGCGTATGCCCCTGTTGCTGTACATTCAGCAGTTGGCATGTGGAGTCTGCCTGGTTTTCCACTTCATGGTTGGGCTGTCGATTCGCCCAGACAGTCCAGTCGATACTCCTAGACACTCCAGTCGATTCGCCCAGACACCCCAGTCGATTCGCCCAGACACCCCAGTCGATTCGCCCAGACACCCCAGTCGATTTACCCAGACCCTCCAATCCATTCGCCCAGACCCTCCAGTCCATTCGCCCAGACCCTCCAGTCCATTCACCCAGACCCTCCAGTCCATTCGCCCGGACCCTCCAGTCGATTCGCCCGGACCCTCCAGTTGATTCGCCCGGACCCTCCAGTTGATTCGCCCGGACCCTCCAGTCGATTCGCCCGGACACCCCAGTCGATTCGCCCGGACACCCCAGTCGATTCGCCCGGACACCCCAGTCGATTCGCCCGGACACCCCAGTCGATTCGCCCGGACACCCCAGTCGATTCGCCCGGACACCCCAGTCGATTCGCCCGGACACCCCAGTCGATTCGCCCGGACACCCCAGTCGATTCGCCCGGACACCCCAGTCGATTCGCCCGGACACCCCAGTCGATTCGCCCGGACACCCCAGTCGATTCGCCCGGACACCCCAGTCGATTCGCCCGGACACCCCAGTCGATTCGCCCGGACACCCCAGTCGATTCGCCCGGACACCCCAGTCGATTCGCCCGGACACCCCAGTCGATTCGCCCGGACACCCCAGTCGATTCGCCCGGACACCCCAGTCGATTCGCCCGGACACCCCAGTCGATTCGCCCGGACACCCCAGTCGATTCGCCCGGACCCTCCAGTCCATTCGCCCGGACCCTCCAGTCCATTCGCCCGGACCCTCCAGTCCATTCGCCCGGACCCTCCAGTCCATTCGCCCGGACCCTCCAGTCCATTCGCCCGGACCCTCCAGTCCATTCGCCCGGACACCCCAGTCGATTCGCCCGGACACCCCAGTCGATTCGCCCGGACACCCCAGTCGATTCGCCCGGACACCCCAGTCGATTCGCCCGGACACCCCAGTCGATTCGCCCGGACACCCCAGTCGATTCGCCCGGACACCCCAGTCGATTCGCCCGGACACCCCAGTCGATTCGCCCGGACACCCCAGTCGATTCGCCCGGACACCCCAGTCGATTCGCCCGGACCCTCCAGTCCATTCGCCCGGACCCTCCAGTCCATTCGCCCGGACCCTCCAGTCCATTCGCCCGGACCCTCCAGTCCATTCGCCCGGACCCTCCAGTCGATTTGCCCAGACCCTCCAGTCCATTCGCCCAGACACTCCATTTCACAATAACAACATATCACTAGGTCGGATCTAACAGATCAGAGATTTCCCAAACTGGCTTTGACCCATACAGCTACCAGTGTTTGTCTACGTAGCTTGCATACCTGAGAGCTCAATTTTTTGCACCTCTTTGTCTTGGATGTGGTGGACACATCTGGATACAGTAGTTTAGATTACATGCCTTAGCTTCGGAGCAAAGAATTGCGGGTAGAGCAGAGTTACTTTATCTACATTTATATTATGATCATCCACCAGTAGCGCTTCATCTCCTGGGAGCTCTTTCATGTTAGGAAGTTCTCGGCGTCTCTTTTATGGGTATCCCTGAAGCTAATTTTCCTTTCTTGTTATATTATACACAATCCTATTAATTATGGATAAATTGCTGTGTGTTTAGCAAAACCTCGAACATTATAGACACGTGTGATGGGAAATTCCTCCCGGAAGATGCGAAATACTCCGAGCATCTGCGAGTGAGACTTCAAGTCCCCTTTGTGGATTCTCTCTTTACCAACCAATGATACAACATGCTAAGAAAACTTTCTTACTGCCATCTGTTAAGAAGAATCTTCTTATACTGAAGAACAGAGATTTGTCAGAACCACCTAAAAAAGAATCGCTATAAAAAGAAAATTGTCAAGTTATCATTCCCATAGCCGTACTAGAAATCCAGGAAGTACAGACCTATAATATGGCGTCCATCAGCTACAATGGGGCCATACTAAACCTCCAATATTTGGAGGCAAACAGCACTACAAGCTACATAAATGGTAAGTATATAGGGTGCCATGTCCTGACGACATCCTCATTGTTCTTTCCTTTTCTGGATGGTGTCACACGTCATCCAGACCCCACCAACCTCTTTCAAAACTTGTTGGTAGAAGAACCCAAAAGTGCCTGCAAGATCCCAGAACCTCTAAGGTGAAGTGACTATGTAGAGTCTGGCCTGGAGTCCATTTATTTAGGAGGTCTGGATAGGTTTAGGAGTACTGGTCCGGGGTTTGTATTGTTGTAGTGGGTCTGCTCTTGGCTCTTTTTTACTTTGGATATATTTAGGGTCTACGTTTAGGTCTGGTCTGTGGTTGGTATATGCTGAGTAGGGGGTCAGTGTTAAGCTGTTCTTTTCTGACGTCTGGGGTCTGTATTTGTCTGGTGTGGCATCTCGGTCTGTATTTAGAGAGTCTGGATATATTTTAGGACAGCTATATGTTTAACATGCCTGTTCTGGAGTCTGTAGTGGTTCATTTCTAGGGTCAGGGACAGATCTGGGGCCTCTACTTATTTAGGGGGCCTGGTCTGGGGTCTCTGTTTTCAGAAATCCTGGATATATTTTAGGGATGATTTGCTGGCCTGATCTAGAGTCTGTATTACGGTACTTTAGTGGATCAATTCTAAGATAAGATCTGGGGCCCATATTTATATAGTGGGACTGGTTTTGGGGGTCTATATTAGTTTAGGGGGCCTGAATTGCTATCTGTATCTGACGTCATAATCCCTGGATATATGTTAGGGTGTCTATATGTTTATTGGACCTGATCTCCAGTGTATATTACTTTTGCTATCCATTTCTAGGGTTGGGGGTCATATCTGAGGCCTATATTATGGCGCGGGACTGGTCTGGGGTCTCTATCTTTAGAACCTGTATTTTAGGGTGCCTGTATGTTTAGTGGGCCTGATCTTGGGTCTGTATTACTTTTGCTATCCATTTCTAGGGTTGGGGGTCAGATCTCGGGCCTATATTATTTAGTGGGACTAGTTTGGGGTCTATATTGATTTAGAGGGTCTGGACAGGGGTCATTATTTCAGGGGCGGGTTTGGGGGTCTGTATTTGTTTTAATTATACTGGGTGGGGGTGGGGTTCTGTGTTTATTTTGGAGGGTCATGTCCACTACTTGTGATTTGACTGACAATGGTTGGGGGTATCCTACTGTGTTTGTGAGTTTGGATGTTTGTTTCTCAATCAAGCTGACACGGCAGAACGGATTACAGTCAGATTTGGCACATACCTAGAATGGCGCCCAGAAGGAAACATAGGCACCTTACCATCCCCCTTAGGTTGCCGGTTTGCCCAACCACGAGCACCGAAATCACGGTTAGCGGAGGCTGAAGGACCTGGGATGACGTGATCTAATTGGAGCAAGCGATGGAGGGAACGGAGCTGTGCAGACTCAAGCCGGCCACACAGCCTTCCCGCTGTTCTTTTATTGGGGCGGCCAATACAGCGGGGGGGGGGTGTGCCACCATTTCAGGACATGCACTGCTTTGTCTATCATAGAGGACACCTGGGGCCGTGAGGTGGACATTACACAGCAGATAAGCTCCATCACTTTCATCTCTAGTCCTCTTTGATGTGACTTATCTCTAACAAGCACACAGTAAAGCCCCTGACCCCGCCATGTTCCCATCTGTTCTGCCCCTGTGATCTATACAAGAAATCAGCAGTCGGTTCCACAACACATTTTACAGAACATTTGACAAATTTAGATTCGCCCATTACCAGGAAAACAACTTCTTATCTTCCAGTTGTCAGGGAATCTAGTAACGTGGACAACGGGCGGCGGACATTAGTCCTGCGTCCCGGGTACAAGACAACATCCCAGATTTACTAATGAGAAGTGGAGCCATTATCTGGGCAAATGAGGATGTCGGAGAAACCTTGTGGGTTATCTAACGCTGCCATGGCCTCGGTCACCACTATTTATGGGTTCTTAAAGGACAATGCCTGTCATGGGGGAAATTAACATAAATAATGCAAAAAATTACGGAGCCATGATGTCCCGAGATTTTATGAAATTGTTCATGTTTGATGTTATATTTTAATTCTGAAAGTTACTTTCAACATGTTTGTGATGGGGTCCAAATTGAAAGTTTATGGTGGGTGGCAGGGGTGTAACTTGAGGGGTGCAGAAGGTGCAGTCGCATCAAGGAGCCTTAGGGGGCCCATTAGCACTGGCATCAGTACTGAGATTGCAGCTTTCATCTGGCCCATAAACCAAGACCCACAAATGACCCCGAACCACACTAAGATGGATTACACTCCTTAGCACCTGTAACCAGCACTATAAAGAATTTGTTCTAGGGATCAGGTAGGGGACCCGGACAGTAGATTGCACCGCGGCCCACAAGACGTTAGTTACACCACTGGTGGGTGGGGCCCATACGCTGCTCATTCATTGGACAAAAGTAATACCGTATATAATTGAGTATAAGCCGACCCGAATATAAGCCGACCCCCTAATTTTACCACAAAAAACTGGGAAAACATATTGACTCGAGTATAAGCCGAGGGGGGAAATGCAGCAGCTACTGGAACATTTCAAAAATGAAAATGGTTTTTGGGTGCAGTAGGTGCTGGGGAAGGGGAGGGGGTGTTTTGGTTGTCTGTCTGCCCCTTCCCAGAGCCTGAGGACTGGGGTTTTTTTTTTCCCCTCACTTGGAATTCAGTCTGGCTGACTATAGGGGATCTGCGGTGCTCCTATTAACCCCTTCCTGACAGGACAGGAGCACTGCAGATCCCCTATATTCAGTAGCCCGGGCACTGTCAGACACAGGGATACCTAATGTGTTTGTGTGTCACAGTCATTTTCTATCTACTTTTATATGTATTCTAGGGAAAGGAGGGAATTACAACTTTCATTTATTTTATTTTTTTATTATATATATTTTTTAAAGCTTCTTTTTTTTCACTATTTTATGAGAGATTATATACATTACTATTGCGGCTGGTCATAGACCCCCCCCCCAAAAAAAAAAAAAAAAAAAAAAATTTAAATTATTTTTTTGCTTGACTCGAGTATAAGCCGAGGGGGGCTTTTCAGCACAAAAACTGTGCTTTAAAATTCGGCTTATACTCGAGTATATACGAATGGATCGTGAGAGCAGGAGACAGCGGGGTTCTGTGGCCGCCCAGGGATCCCCAGTATCTGCTTTTTCACAGTGCAGGCTGAGAGTCATCTCCAGACACTGGCAGGCGGGGCCCCAGCCTGCCAGTGTCCAGAGATAACTCTCAGCCTGCTCTGTGAACAAACAGACACCGGGGATCCCTGGGCGGCCACAGAACCCCGCTGTCTCCTGCTCTCACGATCCATTCGTCCCCGCCCACATGTCCGGCCCTGCCCACAGACACGCCAGTCACGCCCATAAGCCCGCCCAGTCCTGCCCATATGCCTGTCCCGGCCCCGCCTACAGGCCCGCCCCGGCCCAGCCCTAGTAGATCTTTTGCCTTGGTCAGCTAACAAAGTAGCTCACACGCTGAAAAAGTGTGAGCACCCCAGGTCTAAATCAATGAAACCAACTCTCTTGGAGAATCGTATGGAAACTTTTTCATAAAATATTTACCAAGTATATAATAAAAAAAAAAATACAAGTATCTTCCCTGTACGTAATAAAATTGTGTATATATAATCTAAAAAACAAAACAAAAACAAGTCCAAGTCATGGGAACTCTAAACCAACACTGAGCAGGGCCGTCGTGTATAATGTGCTCACCCTTCTTCTGCTATATAGTTACACGGCCCAAGAAAACATCAAATAAAATAAGAATAGTAATAAATATACAAGCACATGTACGTGTCTATGATACAATGTATATGTCATTAGAATATTGTATCATAGGACAAGTGTTTGTATATTTTTTACTATTCGGATAGTCTGATAGTTACACATGTACCATTCACACTTTAATCTAAATTCGTAGAACGTTCCCATCGCAGTAGCGCGGCGTCTCTTCCCTCTGCCCTGCTCTATACAACGGCCTAGTCCTCATTATAATTTTTGCAGTATTTTCCCAGGCTACAATGAAGGCGTCTGTCTGATCTATCTACTGTAAGAATTCTATTCTATTATTCTGTGTCCCTTCTAACCTCAGGGGATCTCTCCTCCAGTATTCCCAGACCTATCTACATGGATGGTTAAAGGGATATTTATTATTAAAGTGATTATCTCATCACATACAACTTCTATGGGAGCTGCCCTGGTGTACAATTGTTCCCTGAGAAGCTGATGCTGTCATCTGAATATTTCCCTTGCAACGAAGGTAGTAACATAGGGCGGCCATTTAGATGACTAGTTGTCCATGGAATACATGGATAACACCAATGCAATACCTGTTAGCATCTCTCTGCTCTGACCACAGAGCAGAACCACAAAAAAACAAACCTTTCCTATGTTACCCTTATGGATACCTCTTTTCAGATTTGGGAGTTCTCCGTTAATAAAGTGTTTCTTCATAAAATAAGTAATCTAAGTACAAAGAGCTGGAGGACCCGTCACGTCCCATAAGTACATAGACAGTGCATTGATTTGAATGGGCCAAATGCAATACTCAGTTTCACCAGGGGGGGCAGTGCAGGGAAATAAAATACTTGCTGGTTTCACCAAAGATCACTGGTGCTCATTGTAATTAAAATGGATTTCCCTTCATGGACAATTCCTTTAAGACCAGGGCTGCAAGGTGGTTAAAGGCTAACAATTCAAACTTCATGGTGACCGTAATTTACTTCCCTAGATTTTCTGTCTGATTCATTGTTTAGTTTCAGGTTTGGGCCCTGCACATGAAGGTTATATAGTTAATTTCTGGTGGACGTTATTAACCCCTAACAGTGTGAAGGGAAGCAATGGGAGCAGTTCAGTGCTGGCCCTATCTCACCAAGGGCCCATAGTTGTGGAAAGGCCTCCCTCCATGGTAGGTCCTGCACCATTACACTGTATGGCCATAGGTTTGTATAGACTACTAATTGAGGGTGTGCCCATCCTGACGCGGTCCACTACCAAAAGTGCCTACAATGGGCACATGAGCATCAGACCTGGACCATAAAGCAATGGCCTGGCCAATTACATCATGAAAAGAGGTCTTATGGAATCTACGTAGGTTGGCATCTCAAAAAATTAGCATGTCTACATGCTATCAAGAGCTGACTATACAAGTATATACTTGATCCTACAACTGTGTATGGATCCCACATCACATAATATCACTTACCCCTGGGTCTATATACCCTGGCCAAGGCATTGTTGGCCGATTCCACTTTGCCCCTATGGCTTTCATCTACCCTTCTGGGTCAAGACTTGATCCTGTAGATCTTCAGATAAACCACATGATACTTCTCTACACATATATACTATATACTGTATGTCATCTTTCCTTCACACAACCCATTACCATCCCCCAGTAAATAAATAATGATATTACCGAGGGGCCAGGAAGAAAAGGACATGTATCTTGAAGGCCGTGACTAGATCCTAGCGCAGGCAGATACGGCCTACGAGCTTGTATTTATTAACTAAGGTTGACAAAGCCGAGGACTCTCTAATGTACCTGAATAAATTATGGACATGTTCCAGTTTCTTATCCCGGTGAGTAATTGACCCATTAAAATCAGAGTGGCATCCTGTCCGGCACTAAATTACAAGGCTCCGCTCCCCGGGCAGAAGGGATTGGCGTTCATTACACAGATGCCCTTTCCTGACTATGATTCTTCTCTGCTCTCTATCTATATTAATGAAGTGTCTCAGTCATTGGCAATATGGCATCTCGGGGCAGTGAATGGGGCCATTACCAGCACAAGAGTAGTAGCGGGCATAGTAGGCGCCATGAGGCGCAAGGGTGCATCTCCACCCGTAAAGTGAACCATCCTATATATTATAGCACTATGTGATCATTACATTCGTAATTCAATCACAGAGCATTAAATGGTTAATAATTTTTTGGCGAGTCAATAGTACAAGCCAATATAACAGACTTTTTAATACATCTTATCATAGAAAAATGCTTCTTTCTCCACTTAATAGATTCTTAATCTCTGCCCCCTCCCAAACTGACACTCACTCTGAAATCTCTGCTTAAAGAGGATTTGTCTCAGGGCCGTGCATGAGGCCATTATAAGCACAAGAGTAGTATCGGGCGTAGTAGGCGCTATGAGGCGCAGGGGTTCAACTTCACTCTTAAAGTGAACCATCCTATATATTATAGCACTATGTGATGATTACATTCTTAATATACCCTTTATTCAATCACAGAGCATTAAATGGTTAATAATCTTTTGACAAACTCTGCACAAGTCAATAGTACAAGCCAATATAAGAGACTTTTTAATATATCATTTCAGAGAAAAATGCTTCTTTCTCCACTTAATAGACTCTTAATCTCCTCCCCCTACCAAACTGATACTCACTCTGAAATCTCTGTGTAAAGAGGATTTATCTCAGGGTCGTGCAGGGGGCCTTTATAAGTACAAGAGTAGTATCGGCCATAGTAGGCGCTATGAGGCTCAGGGGTTCATTTATCAATATGTTGCTATATATTATAGCTTTATGTGATGATTAATTTCTTATTATATCTTTATTGTGGTTAGCGTTCTCTATCACAGAACCTTAAATGGTTACTCCTTTTTTCGACAAACTTTGCAAAAATCAATAGTATCGGCAAACAGAAGAAACTTTCTAATATATCTTATCAGAGAAAAAATGTTTTTCTCACCACTTAATAGACTCATGTTCTCCTTTCCCTCCTACACTGACACTCACTCTGAAATCTCTGCGTAAACTGAGAACAAAATATTGGATGATGTATCCTTAGTATAGATGAGTGAGTAGTATCCGATCAAATCCCTCGCTCCCATAGGAATACGTGTAAGCGGCGAACACCGAGGGGTGAAGCGCAGTGAATATTTGATGCGGTGTTCGGCCACTTACACGCATTCCTATGGAAGCGAGGTATTCGATCGGATACTACTCACTCATCTGTAATCCTTAGGGTAAGTCCCACAATCAGCCTGTTTGAACGCTGTGGCCTCTTCATTACTTATCAAGCACGACATTGTACATTGTATAATAGCTGTATTTCATGTTGCAGCTCAGTCCCTTTTAATTCAATGGGACTGAGCTGCAAAGGGCGATGTGACCAACGAAGAGTGAAGTGCAAAGATAGATCATCAATATTTTTAGTCCTGGAAAACCCTTTCATTTCATTGTAGCAAGAAGGGATTGTAGCTCAGAGTAGAAGTCTATGGAGAGGGGAGAGAGAGAAGCTGCAGGAGATTAATTACTAGGAAGCTTCTTCTTCAGCCCAAGTACTTTATACTTGAATACAGTTCACACATCTATATAATGTATACAAAATCTGGATCTCTGCATTAGTCCATGTTTAGAAAGAATATTTTTCTGTTGGAAAAGAAGTGCCACAGAATCCATAGCTTACCCGATACTCACTCTTGCTTCATACAGATCCTTTTGTTTTTTGGCTTTCTTGGTGAGTTTCCTACTCCAGACGTCCTACTATCCCGCTACAATCTAGATATCATCCATGTTATTGAAGCCTCTAGACAAAACTTATAACTGTTAAACAGAACAGGAGAAACATGGCTCCTGTCTAACAAAAATAGCGCCCCCCATGTTCTCAGGATGAATCTGGTATTGCAGCTTAGACTGAATTGTACCACACATAACCTCTGGACATATTCGGTGCTGTTTTTCTAATTCTGAACCTTCTCATTCACATTTCCATGAGTTAGAAATCTTCACAGGCCCTTAAACCGTTAAATATTTTTCCGCCTTCATTAATTCTTATTGCGCCACTTCTTTAATTTTACATTCCGGAGCTTAAATCATCCTGAAGATGATAATTTGTTTATTTATGAAGCACAAAATGAATTAGAAGCGACTGGCGAGGTCTCGGAGACGCGACAGATGTTGTCTTGATTTTTAATCTCCCGTAAACTCCATTTGAAGTTTGTGAGACGTGATCTGTAAATCTGCAGCTGGGGCCGCGCTGCCCCCTGGTGGACTTACCTGATGGGTATATTGTACATAGACGGCAGGGGGCACAGATCTGGCGACGCCACCACCTGCCACATCCACTATTTCTCTATTAAAGTAGGTCACAGCCGTCGGCAGGCGCAGTCATAGTACTGGCTGCACAAGCCGTCCAATAAATCTTGGTGCTCATTTGCTGTGTACGGCCGGGGGGTAATAACGTTTTTCGCGGGTTTTAAGGCTCCGCGGGAAACAACACAGCATGTGTCTTCTTTTGTTTGGAAAAATAACTCCAAAGATGCTGAAAATAAGAAAAAACGTAGAAATTCTACTAATGATTCCGTAATGTCTCAAACAATTAAAGTAATGAGCGAGAACAACGTCCTGACAATTCTCAAGCGCGGCTCCGGATATGAAAATTGGGGCTGCAAGTACATGTGGGGATTACTGATGTGTCAAATTAAAGGAGTTGTGAAAGATTCAAAAACTTGGCTGCTTTCTTCCAAAAACAGCGCCACAACTGTCTACAGGTTGTAAGTGGTATTGCACCTCAACCCCCATTCACTATAATGGAATGCAATTGCAATACGTGACCCAATCCACCTGCGCCAACCGCGAGGCCAGAATGACTTTCTGGGAAGAACTTTTTAGTTTTACTAATGTAGAAATTGCAAATTAAGATACATAGTCCCATCTCCCCCCATATGGCGGTGCTTTATAGACAGTACGGATGGCGGCGTCTGGGGGCAAATTTATTCATAATTAAGTCTTTGCTGTAATTTATTATAAAAGGTTTTCATTAATTTATTGCCTGTTTGAAATATGAAAATAAACTTTTACCGTAAAATTACTTTTTAATTTTTAAAATTTATGATCATAGTTTAATGAATCCAGGTCTTATTTATGTTTTCTATTAGATAAGAATATTGTTTTATAATCCTTCAGATGATTAATTATTGTTTTATGGCTATAAAAATTCTACACCAAAAAAAAGCCGAAAATAACAAAGCACACAAACTGGTCTACATAATAGGGAGCAGTATTATAGTAGTTATATTCTTGTACATAGGAGTAGTATTATAGTAGTTATATTCTTGTACATAGGAGCAGTATTATAGTAGTTATATTCTTATACATAGGAGGTAGTATTATAGTAGTTATATTCTTGTACATAGGAGCAGTATTATAGTAGTTATATTCTTGTACATAGGAGCAGTATTATAGTAGTTATATTCTTATACATAGGAGGTAGTATTATAGTAGTTATATTCTTGTACATAGGAGCAGTATTATAGTAGTTATATTCTTATACATAGGAGCAGTATTATAGTAGTTATATTCTTGTACATAGGAGCAGTATTATATGTAGTTTTATTCTTGTACATAGGAGTAGTATTATAGTAGTTATATTCTTGTACATAGGAGCAGTATTATATGTAGTTTTATTCTTGTACATAGGAGTAGTATTATAGTAGTTATATTCTTGTACATAGGAGTAGTATTATAGTAGTTATATTCTTGTACATAGGAGCAGTATTATAGTAGTTATATTCTTATACATAGGAGCAGTATTATAGTAGTTATATTCTTGTACATAGGAGCAGTATTATAGTAGTTATATTCTTGTACATAGGAGCAGTATTATAGTAGTTATATTCTTATACATAGGAGCAGTATTATAGTAGTTATATTCTTGTACATAGGAGTAGTATTATAGTAGTTATATTCTTGTACATAGGAGCAGTATTATAGTAGTTATATTCTTGTACATAGGAGGTAGTATTATAGTAGTTATATTCTTGTACATAGGAGCAGTATTATAGTAGTTATATTCTTGTACATAGGAGCAGTATTATATGTAGTTTTATTCTTGTACATAGGAGTAGTATTAGAGTAGTTATATTCTTGTACATAGGAGCAGTATTATATGTAGTTTTATTCTTGTACATAGGAGTAGTATTATAGTAGTTATATTCTTGTACATAGGAGGTAGTATTATAGTAGTTATATTCTTGTACATAGGAGCAGTATTATAGTAGTTATATTCTTGTACATAGGAGTAGTATTATAGTAGTTATATTCTTGTACATAGGAGCAGTATTATAGTAGTTATATTCTTGTACATAGGAGTAGTATTATAGTAGTTATATTCTTGTACATAGGAGTAGTATTATAGTAGTTATATTCTTGTACATAGGAGCAGTATTATAGTAGTTATATTCTTGTATATAGGAGCAGTATTATAGTAGTTATATTCTTGTACATAGGAGCAGTATTATACTAGTTATATTCTTGTATATAGGAGTAGTATTATAGTAGTTATATTCTTGTACATAGGAGTAGTATTATAGTAGTTATATTCTTGTACATAGGAGTAGTATTATAGTAGTTATATTCTTGTACATAGGAGTAGTATTATAGTAGTTATATTCTTGTACATAGGAGTAGTATTATAGTAGTTATATTCTTGTACATAGGAGCAGTATTAGATTAGTTATATTCTTGTACATTGGAGGTAGTATTATAGTAGTTATATTCTTGTACATAGGAGCAGTATTATATGTAGTTTTATTCTTGTACATAGGAGTAGTATTATAGTAGTTATATTCTTGTACATAGGAGGTAGTATTATAGTAGTTATATTCTTGTACATAGGAGCAGTATTATAGTAGTTATATTCTTGTACATAGGAGTAGTATTATAGTAGTTATATTCTTGTACATAGGAGCAGTATTATAGTAGTTATATTCTTGTACATAGGAGTAGTATTATAGTAGTTATATTCTTGTGCATAGGAGTAGTATTATAGTAGTTATATTCTTGTACATAGGAGCAGTATTATAGTAGTTATATTCTTGTATATAGGAGCAGTATTATAGTAGTTATATTCTTGTACATAGGAGCAGTATTATACTAGTTATATTCTTGTACATAGGAGTAGTATTATAGTAGTTATATTCTTGTACATAGGAGTAGTATTATAGTAGTTATATTCTTGTACATAGGAGTAGTATTATAGTAGTTATATTCTTGTACATAGGAGTAGTATTATAGTAGTTATATTCTTGTACATAGGAGTAGTATTATAGTAGTTATATTCTTGTACATAGGAGCAGTATTAGATTAGTTATATTCTTGTACATTGGAGGTAGTATTATAGTAGTTATATTCTTGTACATAGGAGCAGTATTATATGTAGTTATATTAATTCTTGTACATAGGAGCAGTATTATAGTAGTTATATTCTTGTACATAGGAGGTAGTATTATAGTAGTTATATTCTTGCACATAGGAGCAATATTATAGTAGTTATATTCTTGTACACAGGAGCAGTATTATAGTAGTTATATTCTTGTACATAGGAGCAGTATTATAGTAGTTATATTCTTGTACATAGGAGCAGTATTATAGTAGTTATATTCTTGTACATAGGAGATAGTATTATAGTAGTTATATTCTTGTACATAGGAGTAGTATTATAGTAGTTATATTCTTATACATAGGAGATAGTATTATAGTAGTTATATTCTTGTACATAGGAGTAGTATTATAGTAGTTATATTCTTGTACATAGGAGTAGTATTATAGTAGTTATATTCTTGTACATAGGAGTAGTATTATAGTAGTTATATTCTTGTACATAGGAGGTAGTATTATAGTAGTTATATTCTTGTACATAGGAGTAATATTATAGTAGTTATATTCTTGTATGTAGGAGCAGTATTATAGTAGTTATATTCTTGTACATAGGAGTAGTATTATAGTAGTTCTATTCTTTTACATAGGAGGTAGTATTATAGTAGTTCTATTCTTTTACATAGGAGGTAGTATTATAGTAGTTATATTCTTGTACATAGGAGCAGTATTATAGTAGTTCTATTCTTGTACATAGGAGTAGTATTATAGTAGTTATATACTTGTACATAGGTGCAGTATTATAGTAGTTATATTCTTCTACATAGGAGCAGTATTATAGTAGTTATATTCTTGTACATAGGAGCAGTATTATAGTAGTTCTATTCTTGTACATAGGAGCAGTATTATAGTAGTTATATTCTTGTACATAGGAGGTAGTATTATAGTAGTTATATTCTTGTACATAGGAGCAGTATTATAGTAGTTCTATTCTTGTACATAGGAGTAGTATTATAGTAATCTATTCTTGTACATAGGAGTAGTATTATAGTAGTTATATTCTTGTACATAGGGGTAGTATTATAGTAGTTATATTCTTGTACATAGGAGGTAGTATTATAGTAGTTATATTCTTGTACATAGGAGTAATATTATAGTAGTTATATTCTTGTATGTAGGAGCAGTATTATAGTAGTTATATTCTTGTACATAGGAGTAGTATTATAGTAGTTCTATTCTTTTACATAGGAGGTAGTATTATAGTAGTTATATTCTTGTACATAGGAGCAGTATTATAGTAGTTATATTCTTGTACATAGGAGCAGTATTATAGTAATTATATTCTTGTACATAGGAGCAGTATTATAGTAGTTATATTCTTGTACATAGGAGTAGTATTATAGTAGTTATATTCTTGTACATAGGAGCAGTATTATAGTAGTTCTATTCTTGTACATAGGAGGTAGTATTATAGTAGTTATATTCTTGTACATAGGAGCAGTATTAGATTAGTTATATTCTTGTACATAGGAGTGGTATTATAGTAGTTATATTAATTCTTGTACATAGGAGCAGTATTATAGTAGTTATATTCTTGCACATAGGAGCAATATTATAGTAGTTATATTCTTGTACATAGGAGCAATATTATAGTAGTTATATTCTTGTACATAGGAGCAGTATTATAGTTGTTATATACTTGTACATAGGTGCAGTATTATAGTAGTTATATTCTTGTACATAGGAGTAGTATTATAGTAGTTATATTCTTGTACATAGGAGTAGTATTATAGTAGTGATGCTCTTAATCATACATGGGCCCCTCTTTTTTTATTTAACAGTCAGACCAAGACCCCACATTGTGAAAACGCTGCATTTTACAATTCCTGCAAAGTGAATGAAATTCTGGTTAATCCCATCCACACATTGCAGAAAACATCCACAGCAGAAAAGCTGAGGTTACCCATATAGGTACAATAGGTGTAGAAATTCTACAGAGGAGAACCTGCAAAATCACAATGAAAAACGCTGCAGAAAGAAATTATATGGGTTTTTTTTTTTGCTTCCCTTGACTAGTCACTGACCATTCTCTTATACGTTGGAGCAATACTGGGATTGACTTTGGCTGGACAGCGGTACCAGGCACAGACTTAGTTACCATTTTTTCTTGTTTTCGCCACTTCCAGTATATTATTGTACTTTGTAAGTTTGAGAAGTTTCTCGGTGTTTCAGGATTCACTGAGCAGATGTTCAGGCAGTGACTATGTTGGTTTATTACAGATTGAGGACGTCAGGAATTCTGCTATAAAGCAACTTAAATTGAGTCTTCTCCGCTTTGTTGTCAGATTCCGGATAGAGTCAGTGATTCGGATGATTTGAGGTTTTATTGGGTAACAGCTGACTTGGGTTGAGGAAAGTAAATCATCTGGTTTCATCCGTCTGAGATTTCTTAGACCTTGTACAATCCAATATTTAAAGTGAACGTCATCTTATTGTGTTATATGACAGTATTACAATATATAGGGACTCCTTGGGGAGAGTCCACCATATAGGTGTGTGGAGACTTATTAAGCCTTTTGCACTCCACTTCGCAAGGGACCATGGGAAGAATATGCAAATCTGTCTTCCATGATGTAATTAGGAAGTCAGCTGCTGCCTCAGTGTTGCAAACCAATAGAGGGCGCTCACTGAAATGTGCAAGCCTGTCTTCCCTGATGTAGTTAGGAAGACAGAATTTCAGTGAAATAACCCAATAAAGGTTTGCTCCCTTTCGCATCATGCTCGACCTTCCTAATTACATCATGGAAGACAGATTTGCATATTCTTCCCATGGTTCCTTGCGAAGTGGAGTGCTAAAGGCTTAATAAGTCTCCACACACCTATATGGTGGTCTCTCCCCAAGGAGTGACAATATCCCCTTAACCATGTCTAAGCCTCTCACCTCTACCAGGTTATAGTCCTCTCTACATCAAGCTGACGAGATGCAAGTACATTGAAACGGCCGTTCTCAATTGAGAGACTATACCTGGTAATAATCTCAGCATCATTGCAAAACAAAGGCCTCTTGGAAGGTCGTGCATGATGCGAAAGGGAGCAAACCTTTATTGGGTTACTTCACTGGAGTTCTGTCTTCCTAACTACATCAGGGAAGACAGGCTTGCACATTCCAGTTAGCGCCCTCTATTGGTTTGCAACACTGAGGCAGCAGCTGACTTCCTAATTACATCATGGAAGACAGATTTCCATATTCTTCCCATGGTCCCAATATATAGGGAACCACTCAGTCAGAAAACTGGGCTAGAGGGATTGATAAATTCCCCCATTGTTCTGTGCTGCAACCTCAGTCCCGAGCAGCCAAGTCCATCATGCCTTACAGTGGGCTCAAGGCAGTGTCCTAACTAAAGTCTTGTGGGCTCCGGTGCAATCTTTTGTCCATTTCCCCTCATCCCTACAGTATATTCTTTTTAGTGATGGTTACGGGTGCTAAGGAGTTTAATCCACTTTAGTGTGGTCAGGGTAATCTGCGGAAGTTGCAATCTTAATACTGATGCCAGTGCTTATGGGCCCCCTAAGGATCCTGGGCCCCAGTACACCCCTGCCTCAAGGTAGTCTAAGAATCTACAAAACAGAGTGTTGTTGGATTATGGGTACTTATTTTGCACGCTGACTGTTGATCCTGCTGCTTATTAGGAAATTGCTTGACTAACAATCCCATTACCTTACGTAGCAATTCCATAACATAACACGATTCTTGTGGAACTGCCTTGTGAACTGGACCATTCAAGGGGTGGAAGTTGTAAATTTGCAGTTAAGTTAAGCTACGTTCTGTTTTGTGCTCCAGAGCAGCATTCACAATTCTGCTGGTTCTTATTGAAGACAGTTGACATGCTTACTGACATAGGTTTCAACCAGGGGAAATATCTTATTTTGACCCTATATCTCCCTTTTTCTGAATACCAAAAGTGGAGTCTACATTATATATGGGTTTTTATGGGTTAAAAAGTCAATTTTAAATACATTTTTGGAAAATTCCAAGTTAATAGAAGCAAGTTCTCTGTCGAGCTATAAAACGTCTCCTGCTGTCTCCGGAGGACTAAGCATGTCCGTGCATTATATGGGCAGACCATTCATTTGAAAGGGTATCATGTAATACTTTGTTTCTCCTGTGGGGGCGACGCTGGGGAATCAAGCACTTGTTCCGCAGCTGATCGTTGAAGATCACAACCCGTGATCAGTTTATTTTCGGGGACACTAACTACACCCCTTTATTTCTATGTTAGAGTTTCAACTTTTATATATTTTTATCTTCATTGCCCCATTTTTGATATTACGGTACCCGCTGCTGCGTTGCTGGCTTTGCATTAAGGAATGTGCATTAAGCAAATGGCAATTGGCTGCAGAAGCCTTCAGTACTTTCCACGGCGCCTTAATCGGGCGTTGCTGTGGTAACGGGCTATCATCGCGGCGTCTCATACTGCGAGGCTCTTCTGAGCTGGCAAGTTTTGTGAAATCGTTTCGAGGCATCTGCCGGCTCCGCCAGTTAATATGAAGACCGCGGCGAAGGAGACAAAACCTTTTAACTCATTATCACCTATACGTTCCATACAGCAAAGCGTTACATTCGCACTTAATAGACATTAGTGTGGGCTACCATGGTTACAGCGGATCGCTAATTACTTCCAGGAAATACTTAGGATAGATTTGCATAATAAAGTCTTAACCTGAATCTAACCGTACAAAGATTTCTATGGCGGATTTCATCATTTTCTGACAGCCAATGATCCTTATGGGCAGGTGGAGGTCTGTGAGGCCTTGTTTTTGGGGGGCTTGTAGTTGTACATACAATGAATTGACATTTCTTAAAAAAAATAAATGGTGGACGGATGTAAAAAAAACAACAACATCCACCGCAACGTCATTGCAAACAAGACTGACAGGCCCGGGACAGGTATACAGTAATGTAATGTACACTGTGCCTTTAAGAGAGGATCGTACCAATCAGACTGATTTAATATCTGTAAATGGGTGTGGCCTAATTGGGTGGAGCTAAAGTAATAAATAGCCGTCCCCTTAGCCAGAGAGAAGTCAGTTGTAAATTCAGGACATTGAAGATTTTGCGGTTTTGTTAATTCGCCTCTTAAAGCAGCGGTTCTTAACCTGTGGGTCGTGACCCCGGCGGGGGTCGAATGACCAAAACACAGGGGTCGCCCAAAGCATACCTTCCAACCGTCCCGGTCGGTGGGAGGTATGTCCTGGTTTCAACTCATCGGCGCCCAGAGGAAGGAGGGACAACCGCCCAGCGTGCACGTTCAGGTATCATTTACATATATGTTTTTATAGTTTTATTTTTAAACTGGCGGGGGGGTTAAAATTAGATTAGCGGTGCCTGAATAGCCTTTTTAAAGGCTATTCACGCATATGTGGGGCTCTATCAGTATAATTTTGCTGATAGAGCCCCTGTAAGGTGGAACATAATGAAGGGGCTCATGAAAATGGGGGCAGATGAAGGGCGGGGGTAGAATGACACTGGGGGCAGAGATGGAGGGACATGAAACTGGGGGAGAGATGGCGGGGGGGACATATAATGTACGGGTGACTGTAGGAGGATTATACTGTGTGGGAGCACATGAAAAATGAATGGGAATGGGCGGAGTCAACATAAAAGTGGGCAGAGCTAAATTCACCACGGTGCACTGCACGCGCTGCACATTTTGTCCCTCTCTCTGATCTTCAAAAGTTGGGAGGTATGCCTAAAGCCATCAGAAAATACATATTTACGATGGCTTTAGCTGCTGAGAAGTCGCGCTACTGTCTGCAACAACGCTATTCAACTGGAACGCACGCTGTTATGGACGCACATTCCAAACTGAATGGGGTCACCGCAACATGAGGAACTGTATTGCGGGGTCACTGCATTAGAAAGGTTGAGAACCACTGTCTTAAAGGGATCCTATCATTTAAACACATTTTTTCTGGTTGACACGTAGGAATAACCTTAAGAAAGGCTATTCTTCTCCTACCTTTAGATGTCTTCTCCAGGCCACCGTTCGCTTGTAATCTCGATTTTCGCCGGTATGTAAATGAGTTCTCTCACAGCACTGGGCGGCGGTCCCCAGCGCTCAAATAGCACTGAGGACATTCCCAATGCTGCGAGAGAACGCTCCAGCTCCGCCTCCATCTTCTTCAGGAACGAGGTCTTGATGCAGCTTCTAGGCCTCGGGCCTGGGGTAAAGCCGATTGCGCATGCCCATCGACTACAAGAAAATGGCCGCTTACAATACTGTGTAAGCAGCCATTTTATTATGGACGGCGGGCATGGGCAGTTGACTTTGTCCTACGTGTCAACCAGAATACAATGTGTTTAAATGAAAGGATCCCTTTAATATGTGGTTTGGACATCGGTATTCAGTTGACCTTATTATAATACTTATTATTTGGTAAGACATCTTGAGAGATAGTTTTTTCCCTCTTACAGTTATTGCTTCTGACCGTTGCGGACACCAGGGGGTCAGGGGTACGTGGCGCGCTCATCTCCTAATAAATATTACAGTAATTTTAGTATTAGATTTCATTATTAGGTTTAACCGAGGGCAAGCAACCTCCTGTCGTCTGTGTTTATTAACTTATTATATTTGGGGGGTTTTATTGTGAATTTTTACCCAATTTTTTTTAACATTTACATTTTTTTATACTGAACTTTATTTATTTTTTCTTTATTTTGCAGGGGACTTGTAAGTAACTAGTACAGGGAATACATGAGGCCATGGTAGACACGTATGGTATCTATAGTATCATTATCTTGGCCCCGGTACCCCAATGGCACCAAGGAGCAGACAAGGAGCCTTCATTTCAGCAATCTCCTGTTTATAAATGCCTCCCGTAAAGCTGTCTTATTTACACACGTAGACTTATCATTTTTAGTTATACGAGTAGGCGGTACAATTTCCAATTTAACTTTGTTTTTGCTCTTGTGAAATCTGTTGCTGACTGTTTGCAGCCGAGATGCAGAATATTAGTCACAGCTTATGGAGAAGTTATCGAGGAAGGCATATTGTTCTCAGGATAAAGACATATGCGCTTGTTTCCGCCATGAATACTGTAGTTTGGCACCCTGTGTATGTCGGCTCAGTAAGCTTTTACTTTGATAAATGATACTAGTACCGTATATACAGACAAAAAACTCAAAAATATCCTGATCTTGTGAATAAAATGGAATAAACAGATTGAGATCAGTATCATTGGCAGAAGCTTAGACATAATACATGCCGCCATACAATACACATAAATAATTCTGCCACACATGGTGCGTAACTCATTCCATCATACATTACACGTAAATAATGTCACCATACAATGCACATAACAAATGCCACCATATAAAAATGTTGCTATACAGTGCCCATACCTTCCACCATACCATAGATAAATAATGTTGCCATACACTGCCCATCAATCCCACCATACCATAGACATAAATAATGTTGCCATACAGTGCACAAAACAAATGCCACCTTACAATAGGCATAAATAATATTGCTATACAGTGTCCATAAGTTCCACCATACCATAGACATAAATAATGTTGCCATACAGTGCATAAAACAAATGCCACCATACAATAGACATAAAAATGTTGCTATACAGTGCCCATACGTTCCACCATACCATAGATAAATAATGTTGGCAATACAGTGCCTATAAATCCTACCATACCATAGACATAAATAATGTTGCCATACAGTGCACAAAACAAATGCCACCTTACAATAGGCATGAATAATATTGCCATACAATGTCATTAAATTCCACCATACCATAGACATAAATGATGTTGCCATACAATGTCCATAAATGCCGCCATACAATGGACATAAATGTTACCATCCAGTGCCACCATATAATAGACATTGTGCTGTCATACTGTGCACATAACAAATGCAACAATACAATACACATAAATCCCATTTAAACTGAGTATGTCAGGATAACTTCCCATATATAGACCCCTATAAAGTCTGGTTCGGGGGGTTACAGTAGTCTGGGTGAGCAATGATCAGGGGCTAAGGCGGTTATATAACAGTGTCAATGGTTAAACCCCCGACTCCGCTGATCTGTGGGTGAATAGTCAGGTAATAACCCAACTCACTACAAGACGACATTATAATAGGATTTGCCACGGCCCGAGGGGGAACCTGCTGAAAGATAATAATTGCTATTTGTTCATTAAACGCCTCTTTGGATGAGTCTCGGCGTGAGCTCGGCATCTCCAGATATCACGTTCTGCAGTCAGTCTCACACTTAGCCATGTCCAAGGGGTGCCAGAAACCAATCTGAGAATCTCCGAAGACGATCACGGTTAATGGGAAGACTTTCTCTCTGGAGAACGGAGAGTCATTAGAAGAGGAAATTACCCTGTAAATGTGCAGAGAGTTACAAGACAGCAGTTACTTACCGCCCTGCGCTCCGAGCTGGGGACATGGGGGGAAAGCGAAAAACCGTTCTGCTCCGATATTTTTGTAATACAGAAATAGAAAGAAAGAAGTCGTCAAATCTCGTACAGTCTGAAGAGGAGACTTGTAGAAGGTAAAGTCTCAGTGATACATGTCTTTTGTTAGTGTAGATTGTGAGCCCCATATAGCGATATATATAGAGACCACAATGTACATTTTTTTCCCCCTATCAGTATGTCTTTGTAGAATGGGAGGAAATCCATGCAAACACGGGGAGAACATACAAACTCCTTGCAGATGTTGTTCCTGGCGGGATTCGAACCCAGGACTCCAGCTCTGTAGTGCTAACCACTGAGCCACCATGTTGCCCCTTAAGCGATACATATCTTAACCCCATTACTTTGCACTCCATATTGTTACACCCCTGTAATGTATTGTATACAGTGCTGAGAATATGGCGGTATATAAGAACAGGTCATCAGCCTGGCAGGGAACATGTGATGGATACTTTGAGATTTGAAAACATCAGGAGAGACTTTTCTTCAAAAACAGAAGCATCAAAAATATACAGTAGGATTAATAACATGGCCGAGTCACATCACCTAATGCAATAGGATAGCATGTTACTTCAGACAAGAGGCTATTAAAGGGGATTACATAGAATTTGTCCAAAGGGGCAGCCAACAACAAAAGTCACTCCCCTATCCCCAATGCTCCATTATACAGTCTTTCCGATGCCTGGACTTGTCGGGTTTATGTGACCACTGAGACCTATCAGAATCCTCAATGGTCGCTGGTAACGTATCGGGGACATATGTAGGTGACATCACCAAATCCTCTCCAGTGATTGTTCTCAGCAGTCTCGTGACCCTCTCCATGAATAGGGGACCAGGACGTGAATGAATGAGATGAATGGGGTGGTAGTGCGGGTGCACATCCTGCCCTCTGGATATATATGGCACGCGGGGCCTCCGTTCATGTGAATGGTGAGGATTGCTAGTAGTTTGACTCCTATTGGTCCAACTATAGCCCAACAGTGGGAGGCAGTAAATGGGTGCCAGACACAACCCAGGTGGAATTTAGGCTGGAGATGTAACTCTCAGACCCCAATCCCAAATCGGTAACGGCCTAACAGGGTACCCGTCTTCCTCATGTCACTTATAATACTACCATTTGCTTAAGTGACATTGGCCCATGGTAGACGCCATAGTAGCAGGTGCGACTTCTACCCCTTATAATGAAGGCCCCGATGCAGGGACCAATATCTATCTAGGGCGAGGACGTTTTATCTGCTTCTGAGTCCTCAAACCTTGTACTAGTTTTTTTTTTGTTGTTGTTTTTTATACATATCTTCCTTTAGGATCAGTGTCACTATATGTTGTGGATTGGATCTTGGCTTCTCCTAAAACCCAGTAGACAGACTCATTATAAGAAGTCGGAACTGCCTTTAGGCGAGATACTAAAATAACTTTCTCAAGACAATGATAAGAAAGAACGTTCCTTGTTTCTCACAATGTCTTCACTTCATTTATTTTAATAGACAGCAGCCGGGTGACGCGCACATAGAGTTGTCAGCCTGATGTATGGATGTGTCAGGACAGCGCTACAGACTTGTCATACGCAGCGTGGACGGAGCGGTGACTGGAACTACTTGTGACGGGCGCTTTGTGGGGATTTGATGTATTCCTGCCATTGTCCCTTCAAGTACATGAGTGAGAGAAGGCCAAGTGTGCAACATACAGGGGGCGACTAAAGACTAAAACAGATTCTGGGTTGTTTAACCATTGTTCACTACTCGCTTCCATGTGTGGTCCATCTTATATGGTGTCTTCAGAATCTGCAAGGTAGAAAAGAAAAACACAAGAAAACACTTTGCCTTTCATCAGTTCTTCTCGGTACTTGCAGTCAGCTTTTGGCAGATTTGGGCAGGGAGGTTCCTGCCACCATATTGGAGAACTAAGCGCCGATCTTCTGTGGATGTTGCTTGCTCCAATTCGTCTCTCCTCATGGCCTCCCAGATAGACTAGATGGTATTGAGATAAAGGCTCTCGGGGGTGGATAGGAGGTGAGGGAGAGTGTTAGGTGGGAGGCCTCAGAGAAAGGGGTTGCAGTAGTCTAAGCAGGAGAGGATGAGGGCATGGACTAGAATTATGGAGACTTGGTTTGAGGAAAGGGCCGATTCGATGAATGTTTGTGAGCTGACTATAGAAGGAGGTGTTGAGGACTTGGATGGGAAGTTCGAAGGACAGGACAGAATCTAAGGTTACTTTTTGGGACTGGAGTAAGTGTGGCACCATTGGTTTTAACAGATAGGTCAGGTAGAGGGCTGAGTGTGATGGAGAAAGATTATAACCGCTGTTTTTTTCCATATTGAGTATGAAAAGGTGAGAGGAAAAGAAGGAAAGGAAAAGAAGTTATAGCCACTAGCCATTATGGAACTGTTGGTAGCCAAGAGACAATGTCTGGGCCAAAGAGAGATATCATCAGCAAATAATGGTATTGAAATCCATGGGACTCTATAAATTGGCGTAGGCTGAAGGTGAAGATTAATAGGGATCCCAGGATGGAGCCTTAATGGACACTTATAAAGAGATGGCCCAGTATGGAGATAGCTTGAACTTGTTTGGATGTTAGTCGAGGTTCTTTATCCACCATCCGCACAATCTTGCGTCAAAATCTTTAGTCAATTTTTCTTTTGCGTCCACATCTAGGGAGGTTAGCCACAGTGCCATGGGCTTTACACTTCTTGATGACACTGCGCACGGTAGACACAGGAACATTCAGGTCTTTGGAGATGGACTTGTAGCCTTGAGATTGCTCATGCTTCCTCACAATTTTGCTTCTCAAGTCCTCAGACAGTTCTTTGGTCTTCTTTGGAGATAGAGTGTAAGTGGGAGACTCGAAATGCGCAGTTGGTGAGGTAGGAAGAGATCCAGAAAAGGACAAAGTCTGTGATGCCAAGCGACTGGAAAAATTGTAACAGGAGGGAATGGTCAGTTGGCCGACGAAAGATCTAGAATGAGGAGGACAAAGTCTTGGTGTTTGGTTTTGGCAGTTAGTCAGTCATTGGTGGCTTTGGTTAGTGTGGATTTTAGTGAAGTGATTGGGTTCGTATCCAGTCAAAGAATGAGATGGATGAGAGATGGGAGGATAGCCCAAGGTGGACATGTTGTTTCAGGCGTTTATAAACAAATGGTAGTATTGAGATGGGGCAATAGCCGGACAGAATAAATGGGTTCCCTAGAGAGTTTAAGTTTGAAAAAAGGAAAAATATCACTTGTTACCAACAGATTGAAGAAGTGATATAGGGCTGGGATAAACACAATGGTAAGATTGGGGCTAAGATGCGTGTGGATCGAGTTAAGCGGACAGGCAGTGAGCTCAAAACGCTCACCGGCGCTCACGGCCAGACTCGGCATGACAGGGTTCCGTCTTCTGCATGCAGAGTTCAGGCGCTGGTGTGAACCCAGCGTTAACTGCAAGAGATTATTTGCTGTAATACAGTGGATGGGATGAAACATTTTGCGGTAACTGCAGCTACAAATAATAGGTCTGGAACCGCAGAAAATAATGCAGAATAATGCTCAACAAAAAGTGATTTGGCACTGAAAGGGTAATGTGACTGTCGGTCAGAATATATGTAATACACAGCAAAGACATTACTGAACGGGATGGTAAATATACGGTAATTATGAATGAGGGTTAGAAAGTACTGGCACAAGAAGGACAGGGAATATATAAAAAATTTATTTGGCACTGAAAGAGTGACTGCCAGTCAGACTGTATATAACCCCCCCAGAATGCACTGCTGTTGTGTATACAGACAGAACATGCCCCTGACTCCTATGATCTCTGTTTATCTATCTGTCCAAAATAATTCCATCTTTAACATAGAATTGCCTGGTTTTGGATTTATCCGTTCTATCTTCTGCACAATGCCTGTACACCGGAGACTTCTTTGTAAGAGCAGACAATGCAGAGCGCTCCAGCAACCTGCACAATGTCTATATCTACAGCTATATTTAGAAACCAGAAACTTTGAGGTTGTTCTCTGTATCATTGAATGACAGAAACCGGGAGCTGAGACTGCACCGAAAGTATGGAGACGCTAAAAAAAGATTCTGAAATATCTGATAAGTGACAAAACAAATGTGTGATTGACAGCGAATTGTATATAGGACATAAAGGAAAAGGATTTACTATTACATATGAAATCTATCTATCTCCTATCTATCTATCTATCTATCTATCTCCTATCTATCTATCTATCTATCTATCTATCTATCTATCTATCTCCTATCTATCTATCTATCTATCTATCTTTCTATTATCTATCTCCTATCTATCTATCTATCTATCTATCTATCTATCTATCTATCTATCTATCTATCATCTATCTCCTATCTATCTATCTATCTATCTATCTATCTATCTATCATCTATCTCCTATCTATCTATCTATCTATCTATCTATCTATCTATCTATCTATCTATCTCCTATCTATCTATCTATCTATCTATCTATCTATCATCTATCTCCTATCTATCTATCTATCTATCTATCTATCTATCTATCTATCTCCTATCTATCTATCTATCTATCTATCTATCTATCTATCTATCATCTATCTCCTATCTATCTATCTATCTATCTATCTATCTATCTATCTATCTATCATCTATCTCCTATCTATCTATCTATCTATCTATCTATCTATCTATCATCTATCTCCTATCTATCTATCTATCTATCTATCTATCTATCATCTATCTTCTATCTATCTATCTATCTATCTATCTATCTATCTATCTATCTATCTATCTCCTATCTATCTATCTATCTATCTATCTATCTATCATCTATCTCCTATCTATCTATCTATCTATCTATCTATCTATCTATCTCCTATCTATCTATCTATCTATCTATCTATCTATCTATCATCTATCTATCTATCTATCTATCTATCTATCTATCTATCTATCATCTATCTATCTATCTATCTATCTATCTATCTATCTCCTATCTATCTATCTATCTATCTATCTATCTATCTACTATCTCCTATCTATCTATTATCTATCTTTCTATCTATCTATCTATCTATCTATCTATCTATCTATCTCCTATCTATCTATCTATCTATCTATCTATCTATCTATCATCTATCTCCTATCTATCTATCTATCTATCTATCTATCTCCTATCTATCTATCTATCTATCTATCTATCTATCTATCTATCTATCATCTATCTATCTATCTTCTATCTATCTATCTATCTATCATCTATCTATCTATCTATCTATCATCTATCTATCTATCTATCTATCTATCTATCTATCTCCTATCTATCTATCTATCTATCTATCTATCTCCTATCTATCTATTATCTATCTTTCTATCTATCTATCTATCTATCTATCTATCTCCTATCTATCTATCTATCTATCTATCTATCTATCTATCTATCATCTATCTATCTATCTATCTCCTATCTATCTATCTATCTATTTATCTATCTATCTATCATCTATCTATCTCCTATCTATCTATCTATCTATCTATCTATCTATCTATCTATCTATCTCCTATCTATCTATCTATCTATCTATCTATCTCCTATCTATCTATTATCTATCTTTCTATCTATCTATCTCCTATCTATCTATCTATCTATCTATCTATCTATCTATCTCCTATCTATCTATCTATCTATCTATCTATCTATCTCCTATCTATCTATCTATCTATCTATCTATCTCCTATCTATCTATCTATCTATCTATCTATCTATCTATCTATCTCCTATCTATCTATTATCTATCTTTCTATCTATCTATCTATCTATCTATCTATCTATCTCCTATCTATCTATCTATCTATCTATCTATCTATCATCTATCTCCTATCTATCTATCTATCTATCTATCTATCTATCTATCATCTATCTCCTATCTATCTATCTATCTATCTATCTATCTATCTATCTATCTATCTATCTATCATCTATCTTCTATCTATCTATCTATCTATCTATCTATCTATCTCCTATCTATCTATCTATCTATCTATCTATCATCTATCTCCTATCTATCTATCTATCTATCTATCTATCTATCTCCTATCTATCTATCTATCTATCTATCTATCTATCTATCTATCTATCATCTATCTATCTATCTTCTATCTATCTATCTATCTATCTATCTATCTATCATCTATCTATCTATCTATCTATCTATCTATCATCTATCTATCTATCTATCTATCTATCTCCTATCTATCTATCTATCTATCTATCTATCTCCTATCTATCTATTATCTATCTTTCTATCTATCTATCTATCTATCTATCTATCTCCTATCTATCTATCTATCTATCTATCTATCTATCTATCATCTATCTCCTATCTATCTATCTATCTATCTATCTATCTATCTATCTCCTATCTATCTATCTATCTATCTATCTATCATCTATCTATCTATCTTCTATCTATCTATCTATCTATCTATCTATCTATCTATCATCTATCTATCTATCTATCTATCATCTATCTATCTATCTATCTATCTATCTATCTCCTATCTATCTATCTATCTATCTATCTATCTCCTATCTATCTATTATCTATCTTTCTATCTATCTATCTATCTATCTATCTATCTATCTATCTATCTCCTATCTATCTATCTATCTATCTATCTATCTATCATCTATCTATCTATCTATCTCCTATCTATCTATCTATCTATCTATCTATCTATCTATCTATCATCTATCTATCTCCTATCTATCTATCTATCTATCTATCTATCTATCTCCTATCTATCTATCTATCTATCTATCTATCTATCTATCTCCTATCTATCTATTATCTATCTTTCTATCTATCTATCTCCTATCTATCTATCTATCTATCTATCTCCTATCTATCTATCTATCTATCTATCTATCTCCTATCTATCTATCTATCTATCTATCTATCTCCTATCTATCTATCTATCTATCTATCTATCTATCTATCTCCTATCTATCTATTATCTATCTTTCTATCTATCTATCTATCTATCTATCTATCTATCTATCTCCTATCTATCTATCTATCTATCTATCTATCTATCTATCTATCTATCTCCTATCTATCTATCTATCTATCTCCTATCTATCTATCTATCTCCTATCTATCTATCTATCTATCTATCTATCTATCATCTATCTATCTATCTATCTATCTATCTCCTATCTATCTATCTATCTATCTATCTATCTATCTCCTATCTATCTATCTATCTATCTATCTATCTATCTATCATCTATCTATCTATCTATCTCCTATCTATCTATCTATCTATCTATCTATCTATCATCTATCTATCTCCTATCTATCTATCTATCTATCTATCTATCTATCTATCTATCTCCTATCTATCTATCTATCTATCTATCTATCTATCTATCTCCTATCTATCTATTATCTATCTTCTATCTATCTATCTATCTATCTATCTATCTATCTATCTATCTCCTATCTATCTATCTATCTATCTATCTCCTATCTATCTATCTATCTATCTATCTATCTCCTATCTATCTATCTATCTATCTATCTATCTATCTATCTATCTCCTATCTATCTATCTATCTATCTATCTATCTCCTATCTATCTATTATCTATCTTTCTATCTATCTATCTATCTATCTATCTATCTATCTCCTATCTATCTATCTATCTATCTATCTATCTATCTATCTCCTATCTATCTATCTATCTATCTATCTATCTATCTATCTATCTCCTATCTATCTATCTATCTATCTATCTATCTATCTATCTATCTCCTATCTATCTATCTATCTATCTATCTATCTATCTATCTATCTATCTCCTATCTATCTATCTATCATCTATCTATCTATCTATCTATCTATCTCCTATCTATCTATCTATCTATCTATCTATATATCTATCTATCTATCTCCTATCTATCTATCTATCTATCTATCTATCATCTATCTATCTATCTCCTATCTATCTATCTATCTATCTATCTATCTATCATCTATCTATCTCCTATCTATCTATCTATCTATCTATCTATCTATCTATCTATCTATCTCCTATCTATCTATCTATCTATCTATCTATCTCCTATCTATCTATTATCTATCTTTCTATCTATCTATCTATCTATCTATCTATCTATCTATCTCCTATCTATCTATCTATCTATCTATCTATCTATCTCCTATCTATCTATCTATCTATCTATCTATCTATCTCCTATCTATCTATCTATCTATCTATCTATCTATCTATCTCCTATCTATCTATCTATCTATCTATCTCCTATCTATCTATTATCTATCTTTCTATCTATCTATCTATCTATCTATCTATCTCCTATCTATCTATCTATCTATCTATCTATCTCCTATCTATCTATCTATCTATCTATCTATCTATCTCCTATCTATCTATCTATCTATCTATCTATCTATCTATCTATCTATCTATCTATCTATCTCCTATCTATCTATCTATCTCCTATCTATCTATCTATCTATCTATCTATCTCCTATCTATCTATCTATCTATCTATCTATCTATCTCCTATCTATCTATCTATCTATCTATCTATCTCCTATCTATCTATCTATCTATCTATCTATCTCCTATCTATCTATCTATCTATCTATCTCCTATCTATCTATCTATCTATCTATCTATCTCCTATCTATCTATCTATCTATCTATCTATCTATCTATCTACTCTATCTATCTATCTCCTATCTATCTATCTATCTATCTATCTATCTATCTATCTATCTATCTCCTATCTATCTCCTATCTATCTATCTATCTATCTATCTATCTATCTATCTCCTATCTATCTATCTATCTATCTATCTATCTATCTCCTATCTATCTCTATCTATCTATCTATCTATCTCCTATCTATCTATCTATCTATCTATCTATCTATCTATCTCCTATCTATCTATCTATCTATCTATCTATCTATCTATTATCTATCTCCTATCTATCTATCTATCTATCTATCTATCTATCATCTATCTCCTATCTATCTATCTATCTATCTATCTATCTATCTATCTATCTATCTATCTCCTATCTATCTATCTATCTATCTATCTATCTATCTATCTCCTATCTATCTATCTATCTATCTATCTATCTCCTATCTATCTATCTATCTATCTATCTATCTATCTCCTATCTATCTATCTATCTATCTATCTATCATCTATCTCCTATCTATCTATCTATCTATCTATCTATCTATCTATCTATCTATCTATCTCCTATCTATCTATCTATCTATCTATCTATCTATCTATCTATCTATCATCTATCTCCTATCTATCTATCTATCTATCTATCTATCTATCTATCTATCTATCTTCTATCTATCTATCTATCTATCTATCTATCTATCTATCTATCTATCTATCTATCTCCTATCTATCTATCTATCTATCTATCTATCTATCTATCTCCTATCTATCTATCTATCTATCTATCTATCTATCTATCTATCTATCTCCTATCTATCTATCTATCTATCTATCTATCTATCTATCTATCTATCTATCTATCTATCTATCTATCTATCTATCTATCTATCTATCTATCTATCTATCTATCTATCTATCTATCTATCTATCTATCTATCTATCTATCTATCTATCTATCTATCTCCTATCTATCTATCTATCTATCTATCTATCTCCTATCTATCTATCTATCTATCTTTCTATCTATCTATCTATCTATCTATCTATCTCCTATCTATCTATCTATCTATCTATCTATCTATCTATCTATCTATCTATCTATCTATCTCCTATCTATCTATCTATCTATCTATCTATCTATCTATCATCTATCTATCTCCTATCTATCTATCTATCTATCTATCTATCTATCTATCTCCTATCTATCTATCTATCTATCTATCTATCTCCTATCTATCTATCTATCTATCTATCTATCTATCTATCTCCTATCTATCTATCTATCTATCTATCTATCTCCTATCTATCTATCTATCTATCTATCTATCTATCTATCTCCTATCTATCTATCTATCTATCTATCTATCTCCTATCTATCTATCTATCTATCTATCTATCTATCTATCTCCTATCTATCTATCTATCTATCTATCTATCTATCTATCTATCTATCTATCTCCTATCTATCTATCTATCTATCTATCTCCTATCTATCTATCTATCTATCTATCTATCTATCTATCTCCTATCTATCTATCTATCTATCTCCTATCTATCTATCTATCTATCTATCATCTATCTATCTATCTATCTATCTATCTCCTATCTATCTATCTATCTATCTATCTCCTATCTATCTATCTATCTATCTATCTATCTATCTATCTATCATCTATCTATCTATCTCCTATCTATCTATCTATCTATCTATCTATCTATCTATCTATCATCTATCTCCTATCTATCTATCTATCTATCTATCTATCTATCTATCTATCTCCTATCTATCTATCTATCTATCTATCTATCATCTATCTATCTATCTCTATCTATCTATCTATCTATCTATCTATCTATCTATCTATCTATCTATCTATCATCTATCTATCTATCTATCTATCTCCTATCTATCTATCTATCTATCTATCTCCTATCTATCTATTATCTATCTTTCTATCTATCTATCTATCTATCTATCTATCTATCTATCTATCTCCTATCTATCTATCTATCTATCTATCTATCTATCTATCTATCTATCTCCTATCTATCTATCTATCTATTTATCTATCTATCTATCATCTATCTATCTCCTATCTATCTATCTATCTATCTATCTATCTATCTCCTATCTATCTATCTATCTATCTATCTATCTATCTATCTATCTCCTATCTATCTATTATCTATCTTCTATCTATCTATCCTATCTATCTATCTATCTATCTATCTATCTCCTATCTATCTATCTATCTATCTATCTCCTATCTATCTATCTATCTATCTATCTATCTATCTATCTCCTATCTATCTATCTATCTATCTATCTATCTATCTCCTATCTATCTATTATCTATCTTTCTATCTATCTATCTATCTATCTATCTATCTATCTATCTCCTATCTATCTATCTATCTATCTATCTATCTATCTCCTATCTATCTATCTATCTATCTATCTATCTATCTATCTATCATCTATCTCCTATCTATCTATCTATCTATCTATCTATCTATCTATCATCTATCTTCTATCTATCTATCTATCTATCTCCTATCTATCTATCTATCTATCTATCTATCTATCATCTATCTCCTATCTATCTATCTATCTATCTATCTATCTCCTATCTATCTATCTATCTATCTATCTATCTATCATCTATCTATCTATCTTCTATCTATCTATCTATCTATCTATCTATCATCTATCTATCTATCTATCTATCATCTATCTATCTATCTATCTATCTATCTATCTATCTCCTATCTATCTATCTATCTCCTATCTATCTATTATCTATCTTTCTATCTATCTATCTATCTATCTATCTATCTATCTATCTATCTCCTATCTATCTATCTATCTATCTATCTATCTATCATCTATCTCCTATCTATCTATCTATCTATCTATCTATCTATCTCCTATCTATCTATCTATCTATCTATCTATCTATCTATCTATCTATCATCTATCTATCTATCTTCTATCTATCTATCTATCTATCTATCTATCTATCTATCTATCATCTATCTATCTATCTATCTATCTATCATCTATCTATCTATCTATCTATCTATCTATCTCCTATCTATCTATCTATCTATCTATCTATCTATCTATCTATCTATCTATCTCCTATCTATCTATTATCTATCTTTCTATCTATCTATCTATCTATCTATCTATCTATCTCCTATCTATCTATCTATCTATCTATCTATCTATCTATCATCTATCTATCTATCTATCTCCTATCTATCTATCTATCTATCTATCTATCTATCTATCATCTATCTATCTCCTATCTATCTATCTATCTATCTATCTATCTATCTATCTATCTCCTATCTATCTATCTATCTATCTATCTATCTATCTATCTATCTCCTATCTATCTATTATCTATCTTTCTATCTATCTATCTCCTATCTATCTATCTATCTATCTATCTATCTCCTATCTATCTATCTATCTATCTATCTATCTCCTATCTATCATCTATCTATCTATCTCCTATCTATCTATCTATCTATCTATCTCCTATCTATCTATTATCTATCTTCTATCTATCTATCTATCTATCTATCTATCTATCTCCTATCTATCTATCTATCTATCTATCTATCTCCTATCTATCTATCTATCTATCTATCTATCTATCTATCTATCTCCTATCTATCTATCTATCTCCTATCTATCTATCTATCTATCTATCATCTATCTATCTATCTATCTATCTCCTATCTATCTATCTATCTATCTATCTATCTCCTATCTATCTATCTATCTATCTATCTATCTATCTATCATCTATCTATCTATCTATCTCCTATCTATCTATCTATCTATCTATCTATCTATCTATCTATCTCCTATCTATCTATCTATCTATCTATCTATCTATCTATCTATCTCCTATCTATCTATCTATCTATCTATCTATCTCCTATCTATCTATTATCTATCTTTCTATCTATCTATCTATCTATCTATCTATCTATCTATCTCCTATCTATCTATCTATCTATCTATCTCCTATCTATCTATCTATCTATCTATCTATCTATCTCCTATCTATCTATCTATCTATCTATCTATCTATCTATCTATCTATCTTCTATCTATCTATCTATCTATCTATCTATCTCCTATCTATCTATTATCTATCTTTCTATCTATCTATCTATCTATCTATCTATCTCCTATCTATCTATCTATCTATCTATCTATCTATCTATCTCCTATCTATCTATCTATCTATCTATCTATCTATCTATCTCCTATCTATCTATCTATCTATCTATCTCCTATCTATCTATCTATCTATCTCCTATCTATCTATCTATCTATCTATCTATCTATCTATCTATCTCCTATCTATCTATCTATCTATCTATCTATCTATCTATCTATATATCTATCTATCTCTATCTATCTATCTATCTATCTATCTATCTATCTATCTATCTATCTCCTATCTATCTATCTATCTATCTATCTATCTATCTATCTATCTCCTATCTATCTATCTATCTATCTATCTATCTATCTATCTATCTCCTATCTATCTATCTATCTATCTATCTCCTATCTATCTATCTATCTATCTCTATCTATCTATCTATCTATCTATCTATCTATCTATCTATCTATCTCCTATCTATCTATCTATCTATCTATCTATCTCCTATCTATCTATCTATCTATCTATCTATCTATCTATCTATCTCCTATCTATCTATCTATCTATCTATCTATCTATCTATCTCCTATCTATCTATCTATCTATCTATCTATCTATCTCCTATCTATCTATTATCTATCTTTCTATCTATCTATCTATCTATCTATCTCCTATCTATCTATCTATCTATCTATCTATCTCCTATCTATCTATCTATCTATCTATCTATCTATCTCCTATCTATCTATCTATCTATCTATCTATCTATCTCCTATCTATCTATCTATCTCCTATCTATCTATCTATCTATCTATCTATCTATCTCCTATCTATCTATCTATCTATCTATCTATCTCCTATCTATCTATCTATCTATCTATCTATCTATCTATCTATCTATCTATCTATCTATCTATCTCCTATCTATCTATCTATCTATCTATCTATCTATCTCCTATCTATCTATCTATCTATCTATCTATCTATCTATCTATCTATCTATCTATCTATCTATCTATCTATCTATCTCCTATCTATCTATCTCCTATCTATCTATCTATCTATCTATCTATCTATCTATCTCCTATCTATCTCCTATCTATCTATCTATCTATCTATCTATCTA